>NW_027670314.1:0-228671 GCF_964188305.1 Podarcis bocagei
CGAACGTCGGATATCGGTCGCTTCCCGTGGCGGGCCTCCATCTGAAGTCTTCCGGTTCTTCCTCCCTGCTCTCGTCGACGACGGTCACCTCCGCTTCCATCTCTGTGCCGCCGTGCTCGAAACCAGGGTCGTCCCCGAAAATGTCCATGTCCGTCTCTCCCTCACTTCCTCCTGGCGGCGTTGCTCGTCCTGAGCATTCCAGCCACTTTCTGCGGAACTGCTCCTCTGGCCTATCGTCCCACCAATACGAGGGTTCTGAGGCGGATCCCGAGGGTGACCCCTCCGGGGAACGGACGTCTCGTGTCGGTTCCTCGTCCGAGTCGAACCCCCGGAACGTGCTGGCCGAAAGCGTGGGCGTGAAAAGCCAGTCGTCGAAAAAGTCTGCTGGCATAGGTCTATGTGGGAAGAGGGCATGAAACTCGTCTTTGAGCAGAGGTTCGTCTAAGGCGTAGCCCGGCACCCAGCTGTTCGCACTGGCCGGGGTGCCCTCCTTGGCGAGAAAGTATTCTACCCCCTCTTCCCCCCATCTGGAGTCCAAAATCTCCGTGACTTCGTTGATGCGCTCCTTCTGTGCCACTCCCGCGTGCCCTGTTCTGTCTCTGGCCGGACTCGGCGCCGTTCCGGGTTCCTGGAACCTGTGCGGTGCCTTGTAGGGAGTGAGCACCGATCTGTGGAATACCGGATGCATCCTGGAACCCTCCGGAAGTGCCAGTCTGAAAGCTACCGGGTTGACCTGCTCTTCGACTTGGTAGGGCCCCAGTTGCTTATGCCCTAGTTTCTTCTTGGCCAACGACCTGGCCGGCACTGCGTGGGCTGCTAACCAAACCCAGTCTCCCACGTGGAGCTCTTCTCCAACCCTTCTGTGCTTGTCTGCTTGTACCTTGTATGCGTGCTTGGCCAGCTCCAGGTGGCGCCTCAGCTGATCGTGGACTTCCTGCAGCTCCGACGCGAACGCATCTGCTGTCTGCGGCTCCCCCTCCCCCATTCTTTCCAGTCCCGGGAAGGTTCTGGGGTGCCTCCCGTTGTTGGCGAAGAACGGCGTGACCCCCGTGGACACGTGCTTCGTGTTGTTGTAGGCGAACTCGGCAAGCGGCAGGTAATCCACCCACGTCGCAGGCTGTTGATTTGCATAACATCTCAAGTACTGCTGCATGATGGCATTGACCCGCTCCGCTTGCCCGTTGGTCTGCGGGTGTCTCGCCGACGCCAGGTTGATCTTGACGTTCAGGAAGCCCATCAGCTTCTGCCAGAAATTCGAGATGAACTGCCGCCCCCGGTCGGACAGAATAGACCGTGGCAGACCGTGAACCTTGAACACGTGGTCTATGAACAGTTTGGCGGTTTGCTCCGCCGTGGCCACCTTAGCACACGGAATGAAATGGGCCATCTTGGAAAACAGGTCCACCACCACCAGCACTGCCGTCTTGCCCCTTGAGCTGGGCAGATCCGTGACAAAGTCCAGGGCCACCCTTTCCCAAGGTTCGACCGGAGTTTGCAGCGGTTCCAACAGTCCGGCCGGCGGTTTGTGCACTGGTTTGGCCCTCTGGCAGGTGTCACACCTCGCCACGTAGTCTGCGACCTCCCCTCTCATTCCAGGCCACCAGAAATCCCTGGCTACTAATTCCACCGTCTTCTCCTTGCCAAAGTGCCCGGCCGTGGGCGCGTCGTGCAGCTGCTGCAGCACCTTGGCTCGAAGTTCGTCTCCCGGCACGTAGATGGCCCCTTTACGGATGAGCAATCCATCTCTTAGCTGGAAACCGTCGGCCGCTGCCTTGCCCCTTTGCACCTCTGCCATCTTTGCTCGTGCGAAGGAGTCCCCCTGCAACGCTCGTCGCACCGCCTCTAGGTCCACGGTCGCCGCGGCGCACGCCCACACTGTCGGTGCGAAGATGTGCATGGCGGCCGCTGGTGTTGCGTCCTCCAGATACTGTGGCTTACGGGAGAGAGCGTCTGCCATGATGTTGGTGTCCCCCGGGACATACTCTATTCGGAAGTCGAAGTTCGCAAAGAACTCAGCCCAACGTATCTGTCTCTGATTCAGGAACTGTGCCGTGCGCCAGTGCTCTAGATTCTTGTGGTCCGTGCAAACCTGCACCGTGTGCTTGGCGCCGATCAGAAAGTGCCTCCACGCCTTGAACGCTGCGTGAATGGCCAGCAACTCCCTGTCCCATATGGTGTAGTTCTGCTCGGACTTGCTGAGCTTCCTGGAGTAAAACGCTCCCGGTCGCCACACCCCCTGCGGGTCTTTCTGCAGCAGGACCGCCCCCACGGCTCTGTCCGAAGCGTCTGTCTCCACCCTCATCGGCTTGCTGGGGTTGACATGAAGCAGCTGCTCTTCCGACGCGAAGAGACGCTTGAGTGCCTGAAAGGACTGCTCCGCCTGCTCTGTCCAAATGAACTTCTTTTTCTTGGAGCTAAGCGTGTCAGTGATGGCCGCCGTCTGCATCGCGAAGCCCTTGATAAACTTGCGATAGAAGTTCGCAAAGCCGACAAACCGTTGGACCTCCTTCCGGTTGCGCGGGCTCTTCCAATCCAACACCGCTCGAACCTTGGCGCTGTCCATGGCGAGCCCCTTGTCAGACAGCTTGTAGCCCAGAAAATCCACCTCCGTCACGTCAAATTGGCACTTCTCCAGCTTGGCGTAGAGCCTATGTTGCTTTAGCCTGCTCAGCACTTCCTTGACGTGTTTGTCATGCTCCTGCTGCGACTCCGAAAAGATCAGGATGTCATCTAAGAAACAGACGCACGTCTTGTAGAGAAGTCCCGCCAACACGTGATGCATAAATGCTTGAAAAACGTGGGAGCCATTTTGCAATCCAAAAGGCATAACTCTATATTCGTAGGTCCCCAGTGGCGTGAACATGGCTGTCTTCCACTCATCACCCTCCCGCATGCGAATGAGGTTGTACGCCCCCCGCAGGTCCAACTTGGTGAACACTCTGCCCTTCCGTACCTTTGCGAGGAGGTCGTCAATTCGGGGCATGGGGAAGTCCGATGGCCTAGTCACACTGTTCAAAATCCTGTAATCCACTACGAGTCTCTTTTGGGGCGTGTCCCGCTTCTTAACAAAGAATACGGGACTGCCCCCCACTGCCTTGGACTCCCGGATGAAGCCGCGCTGCAAATTATGATCAATGAACTCTTTGAGTTCTTGCAGTTCGTCCTCTGACATGGAATACAGTCTCCCTTTAGGCAGCGCCGCCCCCGGCAGCAGGTCAATTTTGCAGTCATATGGTCTGTGAGGGGGTAGCCTGTCTGCCTCCTTCTCGCAGAAAACTTCCAAAAATTCAGCGTACTTGTGGGGAATCGCTTGCAGCGTGCCTAGCAGCAGCTGTGACTCCTCTTCCTCTCCTTCCTGCCTGGGCACGATGCAGTGTTCAGCACAAAAGGAAGAGCCGAAGGTCAGCTGCCTCTGGTACCAAGCCATCGTTGGGCTGTGCTTGTCCAGCCAACTCATGCCCAATACAACGGGCGTGTCAGATAGTTGAGTGACGTTGAAGCTGATGATTTCTCTGTGATTCCCAAGTCGCATCACCATTGGTGGTGTCTGCTTCACCACTTGCCCCCCGAGCAGCTCCCTGCCATCCACCGTGACAACCTGCAGGGGCAGTGTGGCCGGCAGCAACTGCACAGCGTGCCTGTCGACAAAGTCCTGCCCTATAAAGTCTGCATTGCTGCCTGAGTCAATGGTGATTGGCACGTCTATGGTGATTCCATTGGGCAGCTGGAGAGATGCTGTGAGCCTCACTACTGGTTTGGGCGGGAGGGGGTTCACGGGCTGTAAAATCTCTGGGGACTGCGTCACTAACACGTCTGGCTGGGCCCCAGTGCCTCTTCCTCCAGCCAGACTGCTTCGTTTCCCTGCTGTGGTCCTCCTTGCTGCGTTGCTGCAGTCACCATTGCTGAGGCTGCAGTGAGCTTGTGGGGCCTCTGGGGACACTCTTTTGCCATATGCCCTGGTTCCTCACAGACGTAACACTTCCTGTTCCCTCTAGGAGGCTTCGCTTTCACTGCTGCCGGTGCTAGGGCTCTGGTTGCTGACTGAGCCCTTGCACCTCCAACCTCCATAGGTTCGGCTCCTCCTCCTGGCGGAGGCGTGGATTGCGCCCGCGCTGCTTCTCTGGGAAGGAAGGAGGGGCCCCCGGCTGGTTCGCGCCCTCCACGCCCTTCGTCCTTGCTCCACGGACGTCCTTCCAGCCTCACCCCCACTGCCAGTGCCCTCTGAACGACCTCCTGGGTGGTTCGGGGTCTCTCCCCCCTCGCGATCTCATCTTTAATCGAGTTGTGCAGCCCCTCCCAAAAGAGGTCTCTTACAGGAGCCGAATCTCTGTCCCATTCCAGGGCACTGACCAAGGCGAAAAAGCGGGCATGATACTGCCTGACGCTGGCCCTCCCTTGTCTCAGCCCATGCACCTCCTTCCGTGCAAGATCCACGTCAATACTTGATAAAAAGCACCCATCCATCGCTTTAATAAAGGCATCCGCATTCTGGAGCGCCGGATCCTTATCTCTCCATAAATTGCGTAGCCATGCTTTCGCATCCCCATGCAGATGGGACATGATGAACCCCACTCTCTCTTGTTCATCTCTAAAGTCTTTATGCAGCAGTTGCAGTGCACACAGTACGTCGGCTCTAAAGTTGGGATACTGTTGCAGGTTCCCATCGAAGTGAGAGACCAGCCCGCCTGTCCGTCTCGCCAACCCAATTCCCTCCTGCCGGGGTGTCTGCTTTGTCAGCACGTCTAACCTGACCTGGAGATCCCTGCAGGCGGCAGCTGCCTCCTCCTCTCTCTTCCTGGATGCGAGAACCTCGGCGTTCAGTTGTGCCACTGCTTTTCTGAGGTCCTCTATCTGCTGCTCAGCCGTCATGTCGTCTGCCGTTCGTGAGCTCGCTAGTAGGCACCTGTTTCTCTCCCCTCCTCGAGGCTGTAGATGCCCACAATGGTGAGACGGAGCTTACTGTCAGAGCTGCTTGAAGATCCTAGCTCACAGAGGATCACGCTAGCCAGCGATCATTAAGTAAAAGTCTTTATTGAATTACAGTTTCCATTCTCACGCTGCTGCGCGCAAACTCTACGTCTAGTAGCTAGATCGGCGAAGCTCCGTCTGAGTCTCCGCCCCGTGAGCACCAACTTAATATCCTAGCCTTGCTCCACCTTTTCCGCCTGACTGTCCTCCTCTGGGTCCCTCTACCCCCCGGGGCCTCCTCCTTCCGGGATTCTTCTGACGCTGACCCGGACCCTCCTGCCTCCTTGCGCCGGGCTTTAGGACCTGGTTCCCTTTCGGGGCTGCTTACTGCGCCGCCTTCCTCTGCATTTGAACTTGGCGCGCGCGCCCAACCTTCCACCTTCCTCTTAACCGTTTCTTCGCTCCCCGATGGAGGTGTGGCCACTCCTGACTCATGCCCTCCCTCCTGTGGTGAGCTGCCAGCGCTTCCCCCCTGGCTCCCTTCCTCTTCCCTGCTTCCTGGCGGTGACGCTGGTCCCGATTTCCAGCTGCTCCCCCCTGAGTCCCTTCTGGCTCTATCTTCCTGGGGTGCCCCCCTTGCCCTGGCCACTGGTGCTCCTTTCTGTGAATCCTCTGATTCACTGGAAAGACTAGGAGATCTCGGGTCGTCGTCATCACTCATCTTTTCTTCTGCCTCCTCCCCTTCGCTCTCTGTTTCCTCCCTTGCCCGTGCCTCTGCTCCTAAACCCCTGACAGGTGTATCTGAATTTCCCAGTTAATTTGTCCAATTCCGCATAATCTGTCAATTTCAGTCTCCATTCTTTTATCGTCGGTATTTCCTCTTGCTTCCATTTCTGGGCCAACAAGATTCTGGCTGCCGTTGCTGCATATTGAAAGAGTTTACAGTCTTTTCTTCTTATGTCCTTTCCTAAGATCTCTAAAAGAAAAGAAAAGCCTCCGGTTTTTTTGCAAAAGTCAGTGGCGTAGCGTGGGTTGTCAGCACCCGGGGCAAGGCAAGTAATTTGCGCCCCCTAACCCGTGGATTTGCGCCCCCTAACCCCCAGATGTTGCGCCCGGTGCGGCTGGCCCCCCTGCACCCCCCACGCTACGCCACTGGCAAAAGTATATCTTAACAGTTTTTTCATTTTATTGTATATCATTTCCCAAAAGCTTTTCACTTTCTTATTCCCACCACACATGAAAGAACGTCCCTTCTTTTTCTTTACATTTCCAACATTTGTTACACGTCTTATACATCTTTGCTAACTTTACAGGTGTGATGTACCATCTGTAAAACATTTTCATAACATTTTCTTTCAGTGCCGTGCATGCAGTAAATTTTATATTCTCTTTCCACAATTTTTCCCATTCATCAAATTGAATATTATACCCAAAATCTTTGGCCCACTGTATCATTACCGATTTAACCTCTTCATCTTTCGTATGCCATTCCAACACTATCTTATACATTTTTGACCGAGTTTTATATTAATTGTTTATTATGTCTATTTGAGATTTAGATTCTTTTTCTACATAACCCCTTTCTTTTAAGTCTTTTTTAAACATTTCTGTCAGGGGTTTAGGAGCAGAGGCACGGGCAAGGGAGGAAACAGAGAGCGAAGGGGAGGAGGCAGAAGAAAAGATGAGTGATGACGACGACCCGAGATCTCCTAGTCTTTCCAGTGAATCAGAGGATTCACAGAAAGGAGCACCAGTGGCCAGGGCAAGGGGGGAGTCAAGGGGGGCACCCCAGGAAGATAGAGCCAGAAGGGACTCAGGGGGGAGCAGCTGGAAATCGGGACCAGCGTCACCGCCAGGAAGCAGGGAAGAGGAAGGGAGCCAGGGGGGAAGCGCTGGCAGCTCACCACAGGAGGGAGGGCATGAGTCAGGAGTGGCCACACCTCCATCGGGGAGCGAAGAAACGGTTAAGAGGAAGGTGGAAGGTTGGGCGCGCGCGCCAAGTTCAAATGCAGAGGAAGGCGGCGCAGTAAGCAGCCCCGAAAGGGAACCAGGTCCTAAAGCCCGGCGCAAGGAGGCAGGAGGGTCCGGGTCAGCGTCAGAAGAATCCCGGAAGGAAGAAGCCCCGGGGGGTAGAGGGACCCAGAGGAGGACAGTCAGGCGGAAAAGGTGGAGCAAGGCTAGGATATTAAGTTGGTGCACACGGGGCGGAGACTCAGACGGAGCTTCGCCGATCTAGCTACTAGACGTAGAGTTTGCGCGCAGCAGCGTGAGAATGGAAACTGTAATTCAATAAAGACTTTTACTTAATGATCGCTGGCTAGCGTGATCCTCTGTGAGCTAGGATCTTCAAGCAGCTCTGACAGTAAGCTCCGTCTCTCCATTGTGGGCATCTACAGCCTCGAGGAGGGGAGAGAAACAGGTGCCTACTAGCGAGCTCACGAACGGCAGACGACATGACGGCTGAGCAGCAGATAGAGGACCTCAGAAAAGCAGTGGCACAACTGAACGCCGAGGTTCTCGCATCCAGGAAGAGAGAGGAGGAGGCAGCTGCCGCCTGCAGGGATCTCCAGGTCAGGTTAGACGTGCTGACAAAGCAGACACCCCGGCAGGAGGGAATTGGGTTGGCGAGACGGACAGGCGGGCTGGTCTCTCACTTCGATGGGAACCTGCAACAGTATCCCAACTTTAGAGCCGACGTACTGTGTGCACTGCAACTGCTGCATAAAGACTTTAGAGATGAACAAGAGAGAGTGGGGTTCATCATGTCCCATCTGCATGGGGATGCGAAAGCATGGCTACGCAATTTATGGAGAGATAAGGATCCGGCGCTCCAGAATGCGGATGCCTTTATTAAAGCGATGGATGGGTGCTTTTTATCAAGTATTGACGTGGATCTTGCACGGAAGGAGGTGCATGGGCTGAGACAAGGGAGGGCCAGCGTCAGGCAGTATCATGCCCGCTTTTTCGCCTTGGTCAGTGCCCTGGAATGGGACAGAGATTCGGCTCCTGTAAGAGACCTCTTTTGGGAGGGGCTGCACAACTCGATTAAAGATGAGATCGCGAGGGGGGAGAGACCCCGAACCACCCAGGAGGTCGTTCAGAGGGCACTGGCCGTGGGGGTGAGGCTGGAAGGACGTCCGTGGAGCAAGGACGAAGGGCGTGGAGGGCGCGAACCAGCCGGGGGCCCCTCCTTCCTTCCCAGAGAAGAAGCGCGGGCGCAATCCACGCCTCCGCCAGGAGGAGGAGCCGAACCTATGGAGGTTGGAGGTGCAAGGGCTCAGTCAGCAACCAGAGCCCTAGCACCGGCAGCAGTGAAAGCGAAGCCTCCTAGAGGGAACAGGAAGTGTTACGTCTGTGAGGAACCAGGGCATATGGCAAAAGAGTGTCCCCAGAGGCCCCACAAGCTCACTGCAGCCTCAGCAATGGTGACTGCAGCAACGCAGCAAGGAGGACCACAGCAGGGAAACGACGCAGTCTGGCTGGAGGAAGAGGCACTGGGGCCCAGCCAGACGTGTTAGTGACGCAGTCCCCAGAGATTTTACAGCCCGTGAACCCCCTCCCGCCCAAACCAGTAGTGAGGCTCACAGCATCTCTCCAGCTGCCCAATGGAATCACCATAGACGTGCCAATCACCATTGACTCAGGCAGCAATGCGGACTTTATAGGGCAGGACTTTGTCGACAGGCACGCTGTGCAGTTGCTGCCGGCCACACTGCCCCTGCAGGTTGTCACGGTGGATGGCAGGGAGCTGCTCGGGGGGCAAGTGGTGAAGCAGACGCCACCAATGGTGATGCGACTTGGGAATCACAGAGAAATCATCAGCTTCAACGTCACTCAACTATCTGACACGCCCGTTGTATTGGGCATGAGTTGGCTGGACAAGCACAGCCCAACGATGGCTTGGTACCAGAGGCAGCTGACCTTCGGCTCTTCCTTTTGTGCTGAACACTGCATCGTGCCCAGGCAGGAAGGAGAGGAAGAGGAGTCACAGCTGCTGCTAGGCACGCTGCAAGCGATTCCCCACAAGTACGCTGAATTTTTGGAAGTTTTCTGCGAGAAGGAGGCAGACAGGCTACCCCCTCACAGACCATATGACTGCAAAATTGACCTGCTGCCGGGGGCGGCGCTGCCTAAAGGGAGACTGTATTCCATGTCAGAGGACGAACTGCAAGAACTCAAGGAGTTCATTGATCATAATTTGCAGCGCGGCTTCATCCGGGAGTCCAAGGCAGTGGGGGGCAGTCCCGTATTCTTTGTTAAGAAGCGGGACACGCCCCAAAAGAGACTCGTAGTGGATTACAGGATTTTGAACAGTGTGACTAGGCCATCGGACTTCCCCATGCCCCGAATTGACGACCTCCTCGCAAAGGTACGGAAGGGCAGAGTGTTCACCAAGTTGGACCTGCGGGGGGCGTACAACCTCATTCGCATGCGGGAGGGTGATGAGTGGAAGACAGCCATGTTCACGCCACTGGGGACCTACGAATATAGAGTTATGCCTTTTGGATTGCAAAATGGCTCCCACGTTTTTCAAGCATTTATGCATCACGTGTTGGCGGGACTTCTCTACAAGACGTGCGTCTGTTTCTTAGATGACATCCTGATCTTTTCGGAGTCGCAGCAGGAGCATGACAAACACGTCAAGGAAGTGCTGAGCAGGCTAAAGCAACATAGGCTCTACGCCAAGCTGGAGAAGTGCCAATTTGACGTGACGGAGGTGGATTTTCTGGGCTACAAGCTGTCTGACAAGGGGCTCGCCATGGACAGCGCCAAGGTGCGAGCGGTGTTGGATTGGAAGAGCCCGCGCAACCGGAAGGAGGTCCAACGGTTTGTCGGCTTTGCGAACTTCTATCGCAAGTTTATCAAGGGCTTCGCGATGCAGACGGCGGCCATCACTGACACGCTTAGCTCCAAGAAAAAGAAGTTCATTTGGACAGAGCAGGCGGAGCAGTCCTTTCAGGCACTCAAGCGTCTCTTCGCGTCGGAAGAGCAGCTGCTTCATGTCAACCCCAGCAAGCCGATGAGGGTGGAGACAGACGCTTCGGACAGAGCCGTGGGGGCGGTCCTGCTGCAGAAAGACCCGCAGGGGGTGTGGCGACCGGGAGCGTTTTACTCCAGGAAGCTCAGCAAGTCCGAGCAGAACTACACCATATGGGACAGGGAGTTGCTGGCCATTCACGCAGCGTTCAAGGCGTGGAGGCACTTTCTGATCGGCGCCAAGCACACGGTGCAGGTTTGCACGGACCACAAGAATCTAGAGCACTGGCGCACGGCACAGTTCCTGAACCAGAGGCAGATACGTTGGGCTGAGTTCTTTGCGAACTTCGACTTCCGAATAGAGTATGTCCCGGGGGACACCAACATCATGGCAGACGCTCTCTCCCGTAAGCCACAGTATCTGGAGGACGCAACACCAGCGGCCGCCATGCACATCTTCGCACCGACAGTGTGGGCGTGCGCCGCGGCGACCGTGGACCTAGAGGCGGTGCGACGAGCGTTGCAGGGGGACTCCTTCGCACAAGCAAAGATGGCAGAGGTGCAAAGGGGCAAGGCAGCGGCCGACGGTTTCCAGCTAAGAGATGGATTGCTCATCCGTAAAGGGGCCATCTACGTGCCGGGAGACGAACTTCGAGCCAAGGTGCTGCAGCAGCTGCACGACGCGCCCACGGCCGGGCACTTTGGCAAGGAGAAGACGGTGGAATTAGTAGCCAGGGATTTCTGGTGGCCTGGAATGAGAGGGGAGGTCGCAGACTACGTGGCGAGGTGTGACACCTGCCAGAGGGCCAAACCAGTGCACAAACCGCCGGCCGGACTGTTGGAACCCCTGCAAACTCCGGTCGAACCTTGGGAAAGGGTGGCCCTGGACTTTGTCACGGATCTGCCCAGCTCAAGGGGCAAGACGGCCGTGCTGGTGGTGGTGGACCTGTTTTCCAAGATGGCCCATTTCATTCCGTGTGCTAAGGTGGCCACGGCGGAGCAAACCGCCAAACTGTTCATAGACCACGTGTTCAAGGTTCACGGTCTGCCACGGTCTATTCTGTCCGACCGGGGGCGGCAGTTCATCTCGAATTTCTGGCAGAAGCTGATGGGCTTCCTGAACGTCAAGATCAACCTGGCGTCGGCGAGACACCCGCAGACCAACGGGCAAGCGGAGCGGGTCAATGCCATCATGCAGCAGTACCTGAGATGTTATGCAAATCAACAGCCTGCGACGTGGGTGGATTACCTGCCGCTTGCCGAGTTCGCCTACAACAACACGAAGCACGTGTCCACGGGGGTCACGCCGTTCTTCGCCAACAACGGAAGGCACCCCAGAACCTTCCCGGGACTGGAAAGAATGGGGGAGGGGGAGCCGCAGACAGCAGATGCGTTCGCGTCGGAGCTGCAGGAAGTCCACGATCAGCTGAGGCGCCACCTGGAGCTGGCCAAGCACGCATACAAGGTACAAGCAGACAAGCACAGAAGGGTTGGAGAAGAGCTCCACGTGGGAGACTGGGTTTGGTTAGCAGCCAACGCAGTGCCGGCCAGGTCGTTGGCCAAGAAGAAACTAGGGCATAAGCAACTGGGGCCCTACCAAGTCGAAGAGCAGGTCAACCCGGTAGCTTTCAGACTGGCACTTCCGGAGGGTTCCAGGATGCATCCGGTATTCCACAGATCGGTGCTCACTCCCTACAAGGCACCGCACAGGTTCCAGGAACCCGGAACGGCGCCGAGTCCGGCCAGAGACAGAACAGGGCACGCGGGAGTGGCACAGAAGGAGCGCATCAACGAAGTCACGGAGATTTTGGACTCCAGATGGGGGGAAGAGGGGGTAGAATACTTTCTCGCCAAGGAGGGCACCCCGGCCAGTGCGAACAGCTGGGTGCCGGGCTACGCCTTAGACGAACCTCTGCTCAAAGACGAGTTTCATGCCCTCTTCCCACATAGACCTATGCCAGCAGACTTTTTCGACGACTGGCTTTTCACGCCCACGTTTTCGGCCAGCACGTTCCGGGGGTTCGACTCGGACGAGGAACCGACACGAGACGTCCGTTCCCCGGAGGGGTCACCCTCGGGATCCGCCTCAGAACCCTCGTATTGGTGGGACGATAGGCCAGAGGAGCAGTTCCGCAGAAAGTGGCTGGAATGCTCAGGACGAGCAACGCCGCCAGGAGGAAGTGAGGGAGAGACGGACATGGACATTTTCGGGGACGACCCTGGTTTCGAGCACGGCGGCACAGAGATGGAAGCGGAGGTGACCGTCGTCGACGAGAGCAGGGAGGAAGAACCGGAAGACTTCAGATGGAGGCCCGCCACGGGAAGCGACCGATATCCGACGTTCGTCCCTTTGCAACAGCAGCCCCCAGCTCCAGCACCGGAAGGAGGGGAGGGGGGAATGGGGGGCTTCGAGGGGGGGATGGATGTCAGGGGTTTAGGAGCAGAGGCACGGGCAAGGGAGGAAACAGAGAGCGAAGTGGAGGAGGCAGAAGAAAAGATGAGTGATGACGACGACCCGAGATCTCCTAGTCTTTCCAGTGAATCAGAGGATTCACAGAAAGGAGCACCAGTGGCCAGGGCAAGGGGGGAGTCAAGGGGGGCACCCCAGGAAGATAGAGCCAGAAGGGACTCAGGGGGGAGCAGCTGGAAATCGGGACCAGCGTCACCGCCAGGAAGCAGGGAAGAGGAAGGGAGCCAGGGGGGAAGCGCTGGCAGCTCACCACAGGAGGGAGGGCATGAGTCAGGAGTGGCCACACCTCCATCGGGGAGCGAAGAAACGGTTAAGAGGAAGGTGGAAGGTTGGGCGCGCGCGCCAAGTTCAAATGCAGAGGAAGGCGGCGCAGTAAGCAGCCCCGAAAGGGAACCAGGTCCTAAAGCCCGGCGCAAGGAGGCAGGAGGGTCCGGGTCAGCGTCAAAAGAATCCTGGAAGGAAGAAGCCCCGGGGGGTAGAGGGACCCAGAGGAGGACAGTCAGGCGGAAAAGGTGGAGCAAGGCTAGGATATTAAGTTGGTGCACACGGGGCGGAGACTCAGACGGAGCTTCGCCGATCTAGCTACTAGACGTAGAGTTTGCGCGCAGCAGCGTGAGAATGGAAACTGTAATTCAATAAAGACTTTTACTTAATGATCGCTGGCTAGCGTGATCCTCTGTGAGCTAGGATCTTCAAGCAGCTCTGACAATTTCGTTTACTTGAAAGTAATGCAACCAATCATATACATAATCTTTAACTTGTTCAAATGGTTTCAATTTCCATTTTCCTCCTTCTTTAATTACCAATTCACCATATGTACTCCAATTACCTCTCATATTAATTTTCTTAACACTCATTACCTCCAGCGGAGATAGCCAATAAGGGACTTTTGGCTCCAATATATTTTTGTATCTATCCCATACTTCTATTAAAGAACTCCTGAAAATGTGGTTTCCCGCTCAGGCTTGTGCGATTTTGAATATGACACCTGAAGCTGGAGGATGCCCCACGGCGACTGGTGGAGCTGGGATTGGGCTGAGGTGGGTGATGAAGGTGGGGCTCACACAAGGCACCCCTAAGTGTCCGGGTCAGGAGGGATGACCATTGAGTGCCTCCAGCTCACAACCCTGTGTGGTGGGCTGAGGGGATGGGAATGAATCATCCCAATAACAATTTACACCCGGCTGGGTGTGAACGGAGCTGATTCAGCCCTCTCTTTCTCTCCCGATAAGTATTTTCTATTTTCGAGGGTGCTAGTCTCCGTCCAGGTGGGCGCCGTGCCACCCGCCTCGCAAGCGAGACTCTTCCGCTACCACTACCAGCTTTCCAGGGAGAAAGTGGCAAGTCAGGGTTTGCTTGGGCCAATGGAACTCCCTGCCAAAGGAAGAGCCTCCGGCACTTGAATCCACTGCCCACCTGACTCTTCTTTTCATCTCTCAGCTGGCACCGAGTTCTGGTTGGGCCTGGCAAGAGGAGAAGCTTCTGGTCGACAGCGGTGGCAAGTTTCAGGCAAGCCTTTTCAGAAAGTTTGGGGGCTGTGGGACTGCCTGCCACTGGAGTTGCTATAATAATTGTCAGGGCTGCCACTCAGTCCCAGCTCACATAGGACCACGTTAGCCAGCGTTCAGGTTAAAAGAGTCTTTATTGGATTACAGGTTCCATTTCCAAACTGCAACGTGCAGCCCTACTTCTTCTAGGTCAGACCGGCGAAGACCCGTCTGAGTCTCCGCCTCTAGCACACCAGCTTAATACCCTAGCCTTGCTCCACCTCCTGCGCCTTTCCTTCCGTCTCTGGGTCCTTCTGCCCCCCGGGGTCTCTTCTTTCCTACTCTCTTCTGACGCGGACCCCCCTGACGCTTCCGCCTCCTTGCGGCGGGCTTTGGGACCTGGCTCACTCTCTGGGCTGCTTACTGCGCCAGCTTCCGCTACATTTGAACTTGGCGCGCGCGCCCAACTCTCAACCTTCCTCTTGATCGTTTCGTCGCTCCCCGAGGTGGGCGTGACTACTCCTGACTCATGCCCTCCCTCCTTCTGAAAGCCTCCGGAACCCGATATCTGGTCCCCTTTCTCCCCGCTGCTCCCGGCTGGGTACGTGGGTCCTGATCTCCAACTGCTGCTCTCTGATTCCTCTCTGGACCCTTCTTCCTGGGGTGTCCCCCTGCTTTCCCCCCTTGCTCTGACCGCTGGCGCTCCCTTCTGGGAATCCTCGGACTCACTGGATAAGCTCGGCGATCTCGGTTCGTCATCCCCACTCATCTTTCCTTCGTATTCCTCCCCCTCGCTCTCTGTCTCCTCCCTTCTCTGCGTCTCTGCTCCTGAACCCCTGACAATAATGAATTTTCCTTATGTTATTTTTGTTAAACTCCTTTTAAAGGTGACAATGTTTGTCCACTTTTGGGACTGCCTGCCACTGGATGCCCTATAAAGATATGGGGCTTTTCAGCATGAAAAAGAAATCCCAATGACCCCTTTGGGACTCACTGCTACAGTGCCGGGGGGGCTTTGGAACTCCCTGCCACTTTGAAATGCCTCTCTGGGCGAGGCGTTCAGCAGGTGGTGGGTTCGAATTCCTCCCTGGCAGGAATGCAGACTTAAAGCTGCTAGTCTGAACCCGTGTCTTGCGGTGGACAACATAGCGTACGCAGCCGGAGGTGGGTGCGAGGAGCAGTGCCAGGGGAGCAGCAAGGAAGGTGAAGAAGCCCAGCAATTGGTGGATCCAGGGTTTGAGAGACAGTATTTTTGCACGGCTTCTTTCCGGCCAGAGCAAAGAAAAGTGACCATGAGAGTAGAGATCATTTATTAAATTTATCTGCTTTATCTGGTTCAATAATTATAATAATCATAATTATTATTTAATTATTGTCAGGGGTTCAGGAGCAGAGGCACAGGAAAGGGAGGAAACAGAGAGTGAGGGGGAGGAATCCGAAGGAAATATGAGCGATGACAGCGGCCCCAGATCTCTGAGTCTTTCCAGTGAATCGGAAGATTCACAGAAAGGGGCACCAGTGGTCAGAGCAAGGGGGGCGCCTAGGGGGACACCCCAGGAAGAAGGGACCAGAGGGGACTCAGAGAGCAGCAGTTGGAAATCGGGACCAGCTTCCCCACCAGAGCGCAGTAGGGGGGAGGGGTCCCAGGTATCGGGATCTGGCGGCTCGCCGCAAGCGGGAGGGCATGAGTCAGGATTGGCCACACCTCCATCGGGGAGCGAGGAAACGGTCAAGAGGAAGGTTGAAGGCTGGGCGTGCGCGCCAAGTTCAAATACACAGGAAGGCGGCACAGTAAGCAGCCCGGATAGGGAGCCAGGTCCTAAAGCCCGCCGCAAGGAGGGAGAAGAGTCCGGGGGGGGTCAGCGTCAGAAGAGTCCAGGAAGGAAGAGGCCACGGGGGGTAGAGGGACCCAGAGGAGGAAGGAAAGACGGAAGAGGTGGAGCAAGGCTAGAGTATTAAGTTGGTGTACAGGAGGCGGAGACTCAGACGGAGCTTCGCCGGTCTAGCTTCTAAGACGTAGAGCTGCGCGCTGCGGCTTGGAAATTGAAACTGTAACTCAATAAAGACTTTTGTACAGTACTGCCGGCTAGCGTGGTCCTCTGTGAGCTGGGACCTGGAAGCGGCTCTGACAGTAAGCTCCGTCTCCCTTTTGTACCAAAAGCCTCGCAGCGTGAGTGGGCGCAGCGAGGGGTGAAGATTGGTGCTTCGCGAGCTCACGAAAGTCGGACGAGATGAATAGTGAACAGCAGATAGCAGCCCTGCAAAACGCAGTGACACAACTAAACGCCGAGATACTCGCATCCAGGAAGAGGGAGGAGGAAGCGGCTGCCGCCTACAGGGATCTCCAGATCAGGTTGGAAGTGCTTACAAAGCAGGGGCAACCGGGACCCAAATCGGAGGGAATTGGGCTGGAGAGAAGAGGAGGCAGCCTTGTATCTCATTTCGATGGGAATTTACAGCAGTACCCCAACTTCCGAGCAGATGTGCAGTTTGCGCTGCAACTGCTGGACAAAGACTTTAGAGATGAGCAAGAGAAGGTGGGGTTTATTTTATCCCATTTGCATGGAGACGCTAAAGCGTGGCTGCGCAATCTGTGGAGAGATCAGGATCCGGCGCTCCGAAGTGCGGATGCCTTCATTAAAGCGACGGATTCGTGTTTTTTATCAAATATAGACGTTGATATCGCCAGAAAAGAGATACATGGGCTGAAACAAGGGAGGGCCAGTGTGAGGCAGTATCATTCCCACTTTTTTGCACTGGTCAGTGCCCTGGAATGGGACAAAGATTCAGCTCCAGTCAGAGACCTTTTCTGGGAAGGGTTGAACAGTGCGGTAAAAGACGAAATTGCGCAGGGGGAGAGACCCCGGAGCACTCAGGAGATCGTTCAGAGGGCGCTGACGATTGGGGTGCGTCTAGAAGAACGTCCATGGAGCAGAGACGAAGGGCGTGGAGGACGCGAGTCGGCAAGAGCGCCTTCCTTCTTTCCCAGGGATGCAGCGCGTGCGCACTCCACGCCTCCGCCAGGAGGAGGAGGGGAACCTATGGAGGTTGGAGGCGCCAGGGCTCAGTCAGCAACCAGAGCCCTAGCACCGGGAGCAGTCAAAGCGAAGCCTCCTAGAGGGAACAGGAAGTGCTACCTCTGTGACAGTCCTCAGCACATGGCGAAAGAGTGTCCCCAGAGGCTCCACAAGCACACTGCAGCCTCCGCGACGGTAACAGAAGCAACTCAGCAGAGAGAACCACAGCAGGGAAACGACGGAGTCTGGCTGGAAACAGAGGCACTGGGGCCCAGCCAGACGAGTCAGTGAAGCAGTCCCCAGAGATTTTGCAGCCCACAGACCCCCTCCCGCCCAGACCAGTAGTGCAGCTCACCGCATCGCTCCAGCTACCCAATGGACTTACAATGGAAGTGCCAATTACCATTGACTCTGGTAGCAACGCGGACTTTATAGGACAGGATTTCATCGAGCAGCACAATATAACGCTACTGCCAGCCACGCTGCCCCTGAAGGTTGTCACGGTGGATGGCAGGGAATTGCTAGGGGGGCAGGTGGTGAAGCAAACGCCACCGATGGTGATGCAAATTGGAAATCACAGGGAAGTCATCAGCTTTAATGTCACCCAACTGTTGGACACGCCTGTAGTATTGGGCATGAGTTGGCTGGACAGGCACAGTCCAACGTTGGCTTGGTACCAGCGGCAACTAACTTTCGGCTCCCCTTACTGTGCAGAACACTGCATCCTGCCCAGACCGGAGGGGGAAGAAGAGGACACACAGCTGCAATTAGGCACGCTGCAAGCAGTGCCCCACAAGTATGCAGAATTTTTGGAGGTTTTCTGCGAGAAGGAGGCGGACAAGCTGCCTCCCCACAGGCCCTATGACTGCAAGATTGACCTCCTGCCAGGGGCGACGCTGCCGACAGGGAAACTGTATTCCATGTCTGAAGATGAGCTGCAGGAACTCAGGGAGTTCATAGATCATAATTTGGAGCGCGGGTTCATCCGGGAGTCCAAGGCAGTGGGGGGCAGTCCTGTATTCTTTGTGAGGAAGAAGGACACGCCCCCAAAAAGACTTGTGGTGGACTATAGGATTTTGAACTCGAAAACCAAGCCCACGGCTTTCCCCATGCCCAAGATCGACGACCTCCTCACGACGGTGCGCAAAGGACGCGTGTTCACCAAGTTGGATCTGCGAGGGGCGTACAACCTTATTCGCATATGGGAGGGCGACAAGTGGAAGACGGCCATGTTCACGCCCCTGGGCACCTACGAATACAGAGTTATGCCGTTTGGATTACAAAATGGCTCCCACTGTTTTCAAGCTTTCATGCATCACGTGTTAGCGGGGCTCCTCTACAAGAAGTGTGTCTGCTTCCTGGACGACATCCTGATATTTTCAGAATCACAGGAGGTTCACGACAGAGACGTCAAGGAAGTTCTGCAAAGGCTACAGGAGCATAGACTGTACGCCAAGCTGGAGAAGTGCCAGTTCGACATGACGGAGGTGGATTTCCTGGGCTACAAGTTGTCGGACAAGGGGCTAGCCATGGACAGCGCCAAGGTTCGTGCAGTGTTGGACTGGAAGAGCCCGCGCAGCCGGAAGGAGGTCCAGCGGTTTGTCGGCTTTGCTAACTTCTATCGCAAGTTCATCAAGGGGTTCGCGATGCAGACAGCGGCCATTACCGACACGCTCAGCTCCAAGAAGAAGAAGTTCATCTGGACGGAGCAGGCGGAGCAGTCCTTTCGGAAACTCAAGCGCCTCTTCTCGTCCGAAGAGCAGCTACTGCATGTAAATCCCGGCAAACCGATGAGGGTTGAAACAGACGCCTCAGACAGGGCCGTGGGAGCAGTCCTGTTGCAGCAAGACCCGCATGGGGATTGGAGGCCGTGCGCCTTCTACTCCAGGAAGCTCAGCAAGTCGGAGCAGAACTACACCATCTGGGACAGGGAGTTGCTTGCCATTCATGCAGCATTCAAGGCGTGGAGGCACTTCCTGATCGGAGCCAAACACACAGTGCAGGTCCGCACGGACCATAAGAATCTGGAGTACTGGCGCACGGCGAGGTTCCTGAACCAGAGACACATACGTTGGGCGGAGTTCTTTGCGGAACTTCGACTTCAGGATAGAGTACGTCCCAGGTGACAACAACGTCATGGCGGATGCACTGTCCAGGAAGCCGCAATACCTCGAGGAGGCGACGCCAGCGGCGGCCAAGCACATTTTCGCACCAGAAGCATGGGCGTGCGCTTCGACAACCGTAGACCTGGATGCTGTACGTCGCGCGCTGCAGGAAGACTCCTTCGCACGAGCGAAGATGGAGGAGGTGCACAGGGGCACGGCGAAGGGCGACGAGTTCCAGATACGCGAAGGGTTGCTCATCCGCAAAGGGGCCCTCTACGTGCCGGGAGACGAACTCCGCACTAAGGTACTGCAGCAGTTGCACGACGCACCCACCGCCGGGCACTTTGGCACTGAGAAGACGACAGAATTAGTCGCCAGAGACTTCTGGTGGCCCAAGATGCGGGGAGAAGTCGCGGATTACGTCGCGAGGTGCGACACCTGCCAGAGGGCTAAGACAGTGCATAAACCGCCGGCGGGACTGCTGGAACCGCTGCAAACTCCGCTCGAACCGTGGGAGAGGGTGGCCCTGGACTTTGTCACGGATCTGCCCAGCTCGAGGGGCAAGACAGCAGTGCTAGTGGTGGTGGACATGTTCACCAAAATGGCACATTTCATTCCGTGTGCGAAAGTGGCCACGGCGGAACAGACCGCCAAACTGTTCATAGATCACGTGTTCAAGGTTCACGGTCTGCCACGGTCTATACTGTCCGACCGGGGGCGACAGTTCATCTCGAACTTCTGGCAGAAGCTGATGGGCATCCTGAATGTCAAGATCAACCTAGCGTCGGCGAGACACCCGCAGACCAACGGACAAGCGGAGCGGGTCAATGCCATCATGCAGCAGTACCTGAGATGTTACGCAAATCAGCAGCCTGCAACGTGGGTGGACTACCTGCCACTCGCCGAGTTCGCCTACAACAACACGAAGCACGTGTCCACGGGGGTGACGCCGTTCTTCGCCAACAATGGGAGGCATCCCAGAACCTTCCCGGGACTACAGAGAGTGGGGGAGGGGGAGCCACAGGCAGCGGACGTCTTCGTGTCAGAGTTGCAGGAGGTCCACGAACAGCTTCGAAGGCAGTTAGAGCTAGCTAAGCACGCATACAAACTGCAGGCTGACAGACACAGGAGGGTTGGGGAAGAAATACAGGTGGGAGACTGGGTTTGGTTGGCAGCCCAGGCAGTGCCGGCCAGATCGTTAGCGAAAAAGAAGCTCGGACATAAGCAGCTAGGGCCCTACCAAGTCGAGGCACAGATCAATCTGGTGGCTTTCCGGCTGACGCTTCCGGAGGGATCCAGGATGCATCCGGTTTTCCATAGGTCAGTACTCACTCCCTACAAGGCACCTCACAGATTTCAGGAGCCAGGGACGGCACCGAGCCCGCTCAGGGAAAGGACCACGCAGGGGGGGTCGCCAGAGGGGGAGCCCATCAACGAGGTCACAGAGATTTTAGACTCAAGATGGGGGGAAGAGGGAGTAGAATACCTTCTCGCCAGAGAGGGCACCTCAGCCAGTGCCAACAGCTGGGTGCCGGGCTACGCTTTGGAGGAACCTCTGCTCAAAGACGAGTTTCATGCCCTCTTCCCACACAGGCCCATGCCAGCCGAGTTTTTCGACGACTGGCTTTTCACACCCACGCTTTCAGCCAGCACGTTCCAGGGGTTCGACTCGGACGAGGAACCAGCACTGGACACACGTTCCCCGGAGAGGTCACCCTCGGGATCTGCCTCAGAACCCTCGTATTGGTGGGATGATCGACCAGAGGAGCAGTGGCGCAGGAAATGGCTGGAGGGTCCCGGGCGAGCAACGTACCCAGAAGAGACCGAGGGAGAGACGGACATGGACGTGTTCAGGGAGGACCTTGGGTTCGAGCACGGAGGCACAGAGATGGAAGCAGAGGAGATCGACGTCGGCGAGGGCAAGGAGGAAGAGCAGGACTTATCCAGTTGGATGTACGCCACGGGAAACGAACTGTATCCGGCACTCACCCCCATAACAACGGAGCACCCAGCACCCACACCTGAAGGAGGGGAGGGGGGAAAGGGGGGCTTCGAGGGGGGATGGATGTCAGGGGTTCAGGAGCAGAGGCACAGGAAAGGGAGGAAACAGAGAGCGAAGGGGAGGAATCCGAAGGAAATATGAGCGATGACAGCGGCCCCAGATCTCTGAGTCTTTCCAGTGAATCGGAAGATTCACAGAAAGGGGCGCCAGTGGTCAGAGCAAGGGGGGCGCCTAGGGGGACACCCCAGGAAGAAGGGACCAGAGAGGACTCAGAGAGCAGCAGTTGGAAATCGGGACCAGCTTCCCCACCAGAGCGCAGTAGGGGGGAGGGGTCCCAGGTATCGGGATCTGGCGGCTCGCCGCAAGCGGGAGGGCATGAGTCAAGATTGGCCACACCTCCATCGGGGAGCGAGGAAACGGTCAAGAGGAAGGTTGAAGGCTGGGCGTGCGCGCCAAGTTCAAATACACAGGAAGGCGGCACAGTAAGCAGCCCGGATAGGGAGCCAGGTCCTAAAGCCCGCCGCAAGGAGGGAGAAGAGTCCGGGGGGTCAGCGTCAGAAGAGTCCAGGAAGGAAGAGGCCACGGGGGGTAGAGGGACCCAGAGGAGGAAGGAAAGACGGAAGAGGTGGAGCAAGGCTAGAGTATTAAGTTGGTGTACAGGAGGCGGAGACTCAGACGGAGCTTCGCCGGTCTAGCTTCTAAGACGTAGAGCTGCGCGCTGCGGCTTGGAAATTGAAACTGTAACTTAATAAAGACTTTTGTACAGTACTGCCGGCTAGCGTGGTCCTCTGTGAGCTGGGACCTGGAAGCGGCTCTGACAATTATATATTCTAATTTTAATAATTACAATTACAATAAGAAAAGTAATCAAAATTACAATAAGAAAAATTGCAATCATTATTGTCAGGGGTTCAGGAGCAGAGACGCAGAGAAGGGAGGAGACAGAGAGCGAGGGGGAGGAATACGAAGGAAAGATGAGTGGGGATGACGAACCGAGATCGCCGAGCTTATCCAGTGAGTCCGAGGATTCCCAGAAGGGAGCGCCAGCGGTCAGAGCAAGGGGGGAAAGCAGGGGGACACCCCAGGAAGAAGGGTCCAGAGAGGAATCAGAGAGCAGCAGTTGGAGATCGGGACCCACGTACCCAGCCGGGAGCAGCGGGGAGAAAGGGGACCAGATATCGGGTTCCGGAGGCTTTCAGAAGGAGGGAGGGCATGAGTCAGGAGTAGTCACGCCCACCTCGGGGAGCGACGAAACGATCAAGAGGAAGGTTGAGAGTTGGGCGCGCGCGCCAAGTTCAAATGTAGCGGAAGCTGGCGCAGTAAGCAGCCCAGAGAGTGAGCCAGGTCCCAAAGCCCGCCGCAAGGAGGCGGAAGGGTCAGGGGGGTCCGCGTCAGAAGAGAGTAGGAAAGAAGAGACCCCGGGGGGCAGAAGGACCCAGAGACGGAAGGAAAGGCGCAGGAGGTGGAGCAAGGCTAGGGTATTAAGCTGGTGTGCTAGAGGCGGAGACTCAGACGGGTCTTCGCCGGTCTGACCTAGAAGAAGTAGGGCTGCACGTTGTAGTTTGGAAATGGAACCTGTAATCCAATAAAGACTCTTTTAACCTGAACGCTGGCTAACGTGGTCCTATGTGAGCTGGGACTGAGTGGCAGCCCTGACAGTAAGACCCGTCTCTTTTAAGCTTCGGACACCTGATACCTCGCAGCGGAGGCAGAAGCAGCGAGAGGAGGAAATTGGTGTTTAGGAGCGAGCTCACAACGGTTGGCAGAGATGACGGAAGCAGAGAAAATTTCAGCGCTGCAACAGGCAGTGACCCAATTGAACGCGGAGGTACAGGCATCCAAGAAAAGGGAGGAGGATGCGGCAGCCGCCTACAGAGATCTCCACGCCAGGTTTGAAGCATTGGTTAAGCATGGGCAGCCAGGACCCAGACCGGAGGGGGTTGGGTTGGCACGGAGAGCAGGAGGGCTTGTGGCTCACTTCAATGGGAATTTACAACAGTACCCCAATTTTCGAGCAGACGTAATGTGCGCACTGCAACTGCTGGCGAAAGACTTTAGGGATGAGGAAGAGAAAGTGGGGTTTATACTATCCCATTTGCATGGGGATGCTAAAGCGTGGCTACGCAATTTGTGGAGGGATAAAGATCCGGCGCTTCAGAATGCAGATGCCTTTATCAAAGCGATGGATGCATGCTTTTTATCTACCATTGACGTGGATCTTGCCCGACGGGAGATTCATGGACTGAAACAAGGGAGGGCGAGCGTACGCCAGTATCACGCCCGCTTTTTTGCGCTGGTCAGTGCCTTGGAATAGGACCGGGATTCGCCCCCAGTCAGAGACCTATTCTGGGAGGGTTTGAGCAGTGCTGTTAAAGACGAAATTGCGAGGGGGGAGAGGCCCCGGAGCACGCAGGAGGTGGTCCAAAGGGCGCTGACTGTGGGGGTGAGGCTGGAAGAACGTCCATGGTGCAGAGACGAAGGACGTGGAGGGCGCGAAGCAGCGAGAAGTTTCTCTTTCGTTCCCAGGGAAGCTGCGCGTGCGCAATCCACACCTCCGCCAGGAGGGGGAGTGGAACCTATGGAGGTGGGAGGCGCCAGGGCTCAGTCAGCTACCAGAGCCCCTGCACCGGCGGCAGTCAAGACTAAACCTCCTAGAGGGACCAGGAAGTGTTATATATGCGACAGCTCTCAACACTTGGCGAAAGAGTGTCCCCAGAGGAGCTCCAAGCACACTGCAGCCTCCGCAACGGTGAAAGCGGCCACGCAACACAGCGAACACCAGCAGGGAAACGACGATGTCTGGCTGGAGACAGAGGCACTGGGGCCCAGCCAGACGCATCACTGAAGCAGTCCCCAGCGATCTTGCAACCCACGGACCCCCTCCCACCCAAACCAGTAGTGCAACTCACAGCATCTCTCCAGCTGCCCGATGGCGTCACTATCGAAGTGCCGCTTTCTGTGGATTCTGGAAGCAACGCAGACTTTATAGCACAGGATTTTGTGGAGCAGCACGCTATACAGCTATTACCGGCCACTCTGCCCCTGCAAGTCGTCACAGTGGATGGCAGGGAGTTGCTGGGGGGGCAGGTGGTGAAGCAAACGCCGCCAATGGTGATGCGCCTTGGCAACCACAGGGAAGTCATCAGTTTTAACGTCACCCGACTGTCGGACACACCCATTGTGTTGGGCATGAGTTGGCTGGACAGGCACAGTCCGACACTGGCTTGGTACCAGCGACAGCTGATCTTCGGCTCCTCTTACTGCGCAGAACACTGCATCCTGCCCGGACAGGAGGGAGAGGAGGAGGAATCACAACTGCAGTTGGGAACGTTGCAAGCAGTCCCCCACAAATACGCAGACTTTCTGGAGGTCTTCTGCGAGAAGGAGGCAGACAAGTTACCACCGCACAGGCAATATGACTGCAAGATTGACCTCCTACCAGGGGCGACGCTACCGAAGGGGAAGCTGTATTCCATGTCTGAGGATGAACTACAGGAACTCAAACAGTTCATAGATCACAATTTGGAGCGCGGTTTCATCCGGGAGTCCAGAGCAGTAGGGGGCAGTCCTGTTTTCTTTGTGAAGAAGAAGGACACGCCCCAAAAAAGGCTGGTGGTGGATTTTCGCCTCTTGAACAAGATGACCAAGCCCTCTGATTTCCCCATGCCCAGGATTGACGACCTACTGGCGACGGTGCGCAAGGGACGCGTGTTTACCAAGTTGGACCTGCGAGGGGCGTACAATCTCATCCGCATGAGGGAGGGCGATGAGTGGAAGACAGCCATGTTCACGCCTCTGGGCACCTACGAGTACAGAGTGATGCCGTTTGGATTGCAAAACGGTTCTCACTGTTTTCAAGCTTTCATGCATCATGTGTTGGCGGGACTCCTCTACAAGAAGTGCGTCTGCTTTCTGGATGACATCCTGATATTCTCCGAGTCGCAGCAAGCGCATGACCAAGACGTTCGGGAGGTGCTGGAGAGGTTGCAGCAGCATAGACTGTACGCCAAACTGGAGAAGTGCCAGTTCGACACGACGGAGGTGGATTTCTTGGGTTACAAGTTGTCGGACAAGGGGCTAGCCATGGACAGCGCCAAGGTTCGGGCGGTGTTGGATTGGAAGAGCCCACGCAACCGGAAGGAGGTCCAGCGGTTTGTCGGCTTCGCCAACTTCTATCGCAAGTTTATCAAAGGGTTCGCGATGCAGACGGCGGCTATTACGGACACGCTAAGCTCCAAGAAAAAGAAATTCATCTGGACGGAGCAGGCGGAGCAGTCCTTTCAGGCACTCAAGCGTCTCTTCGCGTCGGAAGAGCAACTGCTGCATATCGACCCCAGCAGACCGATGCGGGTAGAGACAGACGCGTCCGATAGAGCAGTGGGAGCTGTCCTGCTGCAGAGGGACCCACAGGGGGTCTGGAGGCCGGGAGCGTTCTACTCCAGAAAGCTCAGCAAGTCGGAGCAGAACTACACCATCTGGGACAGGGAGTTGCTTGCCATTCATGCAGCCTTCAAGGCGTGGAGACACTTCCTGATCGGCGCCAAGCACACGGTGCAGGTCTGCACGGACCACAAGAATCTGGAGCACTGGCGCACGGCGAAGTTCCTGAACCAGAGGCAGATACGTTGGGCGGAGTTCTTTGCTGACTTCGATTTCCGAATAGAGTACGTCCCAGGCGACACCAACATCATGGCGGATGCACTGTCCCGAAAACCGCAATACCTCGAGGAGGCGACGCCAGCGGCAGCCATGCACATCTTCGCGCCAACAGCGTGGGCGTGCGCTTCAGCCACAGTAGACCTGGATGCGGTGCGGCGGGCGTTGCAGGACGACTCATTCGCGCAGGCGAAGATGGCCGAGGTGCACAAGGGCACGGCGAAGAGCGACGAGTTCCAGATACGGGACGGCTTGCTCTTACGTAAAGGGGCCATCTACGTGCCGGGAGATGAACTTCGCGCCAAGGTACTGCAGCAGTTGCACGACGCACCCACGGCCGGGCACTTTGGCACGGAAAAAACGGTGGAACTAGTCGCAAGGGACTTTTGGTGGCCCAGACTGAGAGGGGAAGTCGCGGACTACGTCGCAAGGTGCGACACCTGCCAGAGGGCCAAGCCGGTGCACAAACCACCGGCGGGACTGCTGGAACCGCTGCAAACGCCGTTTGAACCGTGGGAGAGGGTGGCCCTGGACTTTGTCACGGATCTACCCAGCTCGAGAGGCAAGACAGCTGTACTAGTGGTGGTGGACTTGTTCACCAAGATGGCACACTTCATACCGTGTGCGAAGGTGGCCACGGCAGAACAAACAGCCAAACTGTTCATAGATCACGTGTTCAAAGTGCACGGGCTGCCGCGGTCTATACTGTCCGACCGCGGTCGCCAGTTCATCTCGAATTTCTGGCAGAAGCTGATGGGCTTCCTGAACGTCAAGATCAACCTGACATCAGCGAGACACCCACAGACCAACGGGCAAGCGGAGAGGGTCAATGCCATCATGCAGCAGTACCTGAGATGCTATGCCAATCAACAGCCGGCGACGTGGGTGGATTACCTGCCGCTCGCCGAGTTCGCCTACAACAACACGAAGCACGTGTCCACAGGGGTGACGCCGTTTGTCAGGGCTGCCACTCAGTCCCAGCTCACATAGGACCACGTTAGCCAGCGTTCAGGTTAAAAGAGTCTTTATTGGATTACAGGTTCCATTTCCAAACTGCAACGTGCAGCCCTACTTCTTCTAGGTCAGACCGGCGAAGACCCGTCTGAGTCTCCGCCTCTAGCACACCAGCTTAATACCCTAGCCTTGCTCCACCTCCTGCGCCTTTCCTTCCGTCTCTGGGTCCTTCTGCCCCCCGGGGTCTCTTCTTTCCTACTCTCTTCTGACGCGGACCCCCCTGACGCTTCCGCCTCCTTGCGGCGGGCTTTGGGACCTGGCTCACTCTCTGGGCTGCTTACTGCGCCAGCTTCCGCTACATTTGAACTTGGCGCGCGCGCCCAACTCTCAACCTTCCTCTTGATCGTTTCGTCGCTCCCCGAGGTGGGCGTGACTACTCCTGACTCATGCCCTCCCTCCTTCTGAAAGCCTCCGGAACCCGATATCTGGTCCCCTTTCTCCCCGCTGCTCCCGGCTGGGTACGTGGGTCCCGATCTCCAACTGCTGCTCTCTGATTCCTCTCTGGACCCTTCTTCCTGGGGTGTCCCCCTGCTTTCCCCCCTTGCTCTGACCGCTGGCGCTCCCTTCTGGGAATCCTCGGACTCACTGGATAAGCTCGGCGATCTCGGTTCGTCATCCCCACTCATCTTTCCTTCGTATTCCTCCCCCTCGCTCTCTGTCTCCTCCCTTCTCTGCGTCTCTGCTCCTGAACCCCTGACATCCATCCCCCCCTCGAAGCCCCCCCTTCCCCCCTCCCCACTTTCAAGGGTGGTTGCTGGGTGCTCCATCATCACAGGAGTGAATGCCGGATACAGTTCGCTCCTCGTCGCTGGCCGCCAACTGAAGACCTCCGAGTCTTCCTCCTCGCGTTCGTCAACGTTGAGCTGCTCCGCCTCCATTTCAGTGCCGCCGTGCTTGAAACCGAGATCCTCCCCGCACACGTCCATGTCAGTCTCTGCGTCGGTCGCTGGACCTGGCATCCCCAGCCCCCTCCGGCGCCACTGCTCCTCTGGTCGATCGTCCCACCAATACGAGGTGTCGGACGCCGAACCCTCCGGTGACCCCTCTGGGGAACGTGCGCGCTGTGCGGGCTCCCCGTCCGAGTCGAAGCCATGGAACGTGCTGGAAGAAAGTGTGGGCGTGAACAACCAGTCGTCGAAGAAGCCTGCTGGCATGGGTCTGTGTGGGAAAAGGGCATGAAACTCGTCCTTGAGCAGGGGTTCCTCCAAAGCGTAGTCTGGCACCCAGCTATTAGCACTAGCCCGGGTGCCCTCTCTGGCTAGGAGGTATTCCACTCCGTCTTCCCCCCATCTGGAGTCCAAAATCTCCGTGACTTCGTTGATGGGGTCCTGCTGTGGCAATCTTCCCGCCTCCGTCCGCTCCTGAGACGGACTCGGTGCTGTTCCTGGTTCCTGGAACCTGTGAGGTGTCCTGTAGGGAGTGAGCACCGACCTGTGGAACACCGGATGCATCCTGGAACCCTCCGGTAGCACCAGCCTGAAAGCTACTGGGTTGATCTGCGCTTCGACTTGGTATGGACCGAGTTGCTTGTGCCCCAACTTCTTTTTGGCTAACGATCTGGTCGGCACTGCGTGGGCTGCCAACCAGACCCAGTCTCCCACTCGGATCTCTTCGCCAACCCGCCTGTGCTTGTCCGCTTGCACCTTGTATGCGTGCTTCGCTAGCTCCAGCTGCCGTCGGAGTTGATCGTGGACCTCCTGCAACTCAGACGCGAAAGCGTCCGCCGTCTGCGGTTCCCCTTCCCCCACTCTGTCCAGTCCCGGGAAGGTTCTGGGATTCCTCCCATTGTTGGCGAAGAACGGCGTCACCCCTGTGGACACGTGCTTCGTGTTGTTGTAGGCGAACTCGGCGAGCGGCAGGTAATCCACCCACGTCGCCGGCTGTTGATTGGCATAGCATCTCAGGTACTGCTGCATGATGGCATTGACCCTCTCCGCTTGCCCGTTGGTCTGTGGGTGTCTCGCTGATGTCAGGTTGATCTTGACGTTCAGGAAGCCCATCAGCTTCTGCCAGAAATTCGAGATGAACTGGCGACCGCGGTCGGACAGTATAGACCGCGGCAGCCCGTGCACTTTGAACACGTGATCTATGAACAGTTTGGCTGTTTGTTCTGCCGTGGCCACCTTCGCACACGGTATGAAGTGTGCCATCTTGGTGAACAAGTCCACCACCACTAGTACAGCTGTCTTGCCTCTCGAGCTGGGTAGATCCGTGACAAAGTCCAGGGCCACCCTCTCCCACGGTTCAAACGGCGTTTGCAGCGGTTCCAGCAGTCCCGCCGGTGGTTTGTGCACCGGCTTGGCCCTCTGGCAGGTGTCGCACCTCGCGACGTAGTCCGCGACTTCCCCTCTCAGTCTGGGCCACCAAAAGTCCCTTGCGACTAATTCCACCGTTTTTTCCGTGCCAAAGTGCCCGGCCGTGGGTGCGTCGTGCAACTGCTGCAGTACCTTGGCGCGAAGTTCATCTCCCGGCACGTAGATGGCCCCTTTACGTAAGAGCAAGCCGTCCCGTATCTGGAACTCGTCGCTCTTCGCCGTGCCCTTGTGCACCTCGGCCATCTTCGCCTGCGCGAATGAGTCGTCCTGCAACGCCCGCCGCACCGCATCCAGGTCTACTGTGGCTGAAGCGCACGCCCACGCTGTTGGCGCGAAGATGTGAATGGCTGCCGCTGGCGTCGCCTCTTTGAGGTATTGCGGTTTTCGGGACAGTGCATCCGCCATGATGTTGGTGTTGCCTGGGACGTACTCTATTCGGAAATCGAAGTCAGCAAAGAACTCCGCCCAACGTATCTGCCTCTGGTTCAGGAACTTCGCCGTGCGCCAGTGCTCCAGATTCTTGCGGTCCGTGCAGACCTGCACCGTGTGCTTGGCGCCGATCAGGAAGTGTCTCCACGCCTTGAAGGCTGCATGAATGGCAAGCAACTCCCTGTCCCAGATGGTGTAGTTCTGCTCCGACTTGCTGAGCTTTCTGGAGTAGAACGCTCCCGGCCTCCAGACCCCCTGTGGGGCCCTCTGCAGCAGGACAGCTCCCACTGCTCTATCGGACGCGTCCGTCTCTACCCGCATCGGTCTGCTGGGGTCGATATGCAGCAGTTGCTCTTCCGACGCGAAGAGACGCTTGAGTGCCTGAAAGGACTGCTCCGCCTGCTCCGTCCAGATGAATTTCTTTTTCTTGGAGCTTAGCGTGTCCGTAATAGCCGCCGTGTGCATCGCGAACCCTTTGATAAACTTGCGATAGAAGTTGGCGAAGCCGACAAACCGCTGGACCTCCTTCCGGTTGCGCGGGCTCTTCCAATCCAACACCGCCCGAACCTTGGCGCTGTCCATGGCTAGCCCCTTGTCCGACAACTTGTAACCCAAGAAATCCACCTCCGTCGTGTCGAACTGGCACTTCTCCAGTTTGGCGTACAGTCTATGCTGCTGCAACCTCTCCAGCACCTCCCGAACGTCTTGGTCATGCGCTTGCTGCGACTCGGAGAATATCAGGATGTCATCCAGAAAGCAGACGCACTTCTTGTAGAGGAGTCCCGCCAACACATGATGCATGAAAGCTTGAAAACAGTGAGAACCGTTTTGCAATCCAAACGGCATCACTCTGTACTCGTAGGTGCCCAGAGGCGTGAACATGGCTGTCTTCCACTCATCGCCCTCCCTCATGCGGATGAGATTGTACGCCCCTCGCAGGTCCAACTTGGTAAACACGCGTCCCTTGCGCACCGTCGCCAGTAGGTCGTCAATCCTGGGCATGGGGAAATCAGAGGGCTTGGTCATCTTGTTCAAGAGGTGAAAATCCACCACCAGCCTTTTTTGGGGCGTGTCCTTCTTCTTCACAAAGAAAACAGGACTGCCCCCTACTGCTCTGGACTCCCGGATGAAACCGCGCTCCAAATTGTGATCTATGAACTGTTTGAGTTCCTGTAGTTCATCCTCAGACATGGAATACAGCTTCCCCTTCGGTAGCGTCGCCCCTGGTAGGAGGTCAATCTTGCAGTCATATTGCCTGTGCGGTGGTAACTTGTCTGCCTCCTTCTCGCAGAAGACCTCCAGAAAGTCTGCGTATTTGTGGGGGACTGCTTGCAACGTTCCCAACTGCAGTTGTGATTCCTCCTCCTCTCCCTCCTGTCCGGGCAGGATGCAGTGTTCTGCGCAGTAAGAGGAGCCGAAGATCAGCTGTCGCTGGTACCAAGCCAGTGTCGGACTGTGCCTGTCCAGCCAACTCATGCCCAACACAATGGGTGTGTCCGACAGTCGGGTGACGTTAAAACTGATGACTTCCCTGTGGTTGCCAAGGCGCATCACCATTGGCGGCGTTTGCTTCACCACCTGCCCCCCCAGCAACTCCCTGCCATCCACTGTGACGACTTGCAGGGGCAGAGTGGCCGGTAATAGCTGTATAGCGTGCTGCTCCACAAAATCCTGTGCTATAAAGTCTGCGTTGCTTCCAGAATCCACAGAAAGCGGCACTTCGATAGTGACGCCATCGGGCAGCTGGAGAGATGCTGTGAGTTGCACTACTGGTTTGGGTGGGAGGGGGTCCGTGGGTTGCAAGATCGCTGGGGACTGCTTCAGTGATGCGTCTGGCTGGGCCCCAGTGCCTCTGTCTCCAGCCAGACATCGTCGTTTCCCTGCTGGTGTTCGCTGTGTTGCGTGGCCGCTTTCACCGTTGCGGAGGCTGCAGTGTGCTTGGAGCTCCTCTGGGGACACTCTTTCGCCAAGTGTTGAGAGCTGTCGCATATATAACACTTCCTGGTCCCTCTAGGAGGTTTAGTCTTGACTGCCGCCGGTGCAGGGGCTCTGGTAGCTGACTGAGCCCTGGCGCCTCCCACCTCCATAGGTTCCACTCCCCCTCCTGGCGGAGGTGTGGATTGCGCACGCGCAGCTTCCCTGGGAACGAAAGAGAAACTTCTCGCTGCTTCGCGCCCTCCACGTCCTTCGTCTCTGCACCACGGACGTTCTTCCAGCCTCACCCCCACAGTCAGCGCCCTTTGGACCACCTCCTGCGTGCTCCGGGGCCTCTCCCCCCTCGCAATTTCGTCTTTAACAGCACTGCTCAAACCCTCCCAGAATAGGTCTCTGACTGGGGGCGAATCCCGGTCCCATTCCAAGGCACTGACCAGCGCAAAAAAGCGGGCGTGATACTGGCGTACGCTCGCCCTCCCTTGTTTCAGTCCATGAATCTCCCGTCGGGCAAGATCCACGTCAATGGTAGATAAAAAGCACGCATCCATCGCTTTGATAAAGGCATCTGCATTCTGAAGCGCCGGATCTTTATCCCTCCACAAATTGCGTAGCCACGCTTTAGCATCCCCATGCAAATGGGATAGTATAAACCCCACTTTCTCTTCCTCATCCCTAAAGTCTTTCGCCAGCAGTTGCAGTGCGCACATTACGTCTGCTCGAAAATTGGGGTACTGTTGTAAATTCCCATCGAAGTGAGCCACAAGCCCTCCTGCTCTCCGTGCCAACCCAACCCCCTCCGGTCTGGGTCCTGGCTGCCCATGCTTAACCAATGCTTCAAACCTGGCGTGGAGATCTCTGTAGGCGGCTGCCGCATCCTCCTCCCTTTTCTTGGATGCCTGTACCTCCGCGTTCAATTGGGTCACTGCCTGTTGCAGCGCTGAAATTTTCTCTGCTTCCGTCATCTCTGCCAACCGTTGTGAGCTCGCTCCCAAACACCAATCTCCTCCTCTCGCTGCTTCTGCCTCCGCTGCGAGGTATCAGGTGTCCGAAGCTTTAAGGAGACGGGTCTTACTGTCAGGGCTGCCACTCAGTCCCAGCTCACATAGGACCACGTTAGCCAGCGTTCAGGTTAAAAGAGTCTTTATTGGATTACAGGTTCCATTTCCAAACTGCAACGTGCAGCCCTACTTCTTCTAGGTCAGACCGGCGAAGACCCGTCTGAGTCTCCGCCTCTAGCACACCAGCTTAATACCCTAGCCTTGCTCCACCTCCTGCGCCTTTCCTTCCGTCTCTGGGTCCTTCTGCCCCCCGGGGTCTCTTCTTTCCTACTCTCTTCTGACGCGGACCCCCCTGACGCTTCCGCCTCCTTGCGGCGGGCTTTGGGACCTGGCTCACTCTCTGGGCTGCTTACTGCGCCAGCTTCCGCTACATTTGAACTTGGCGCGCGCGCCCAACTCTCAACCTTCCTCTTGATCGTTTCGTCGCTCCCCGAGGTGGGCGTGACTACTCCTGACTCATGCCCTCCCTCCTTCTGAAAGCCTCCGGAACCCGATATCTGGTCCCCTTTCTCCCCGCTGCTCCCGGCTGGGTACGTGGGTCCCGATCTCCAACTGCTGCTCTCTGATTCCTCTCTGGACCCTTCTTCCTGGGGTGTCCCCCTGCTTTCCCCCCTTGCTCTGACCGCTGGCGCTCCCTTCTGGGAATCCTCGGACTCACTGGATAAGCTCGGCGATCTCGGTTCGTCATCCCCACTCATCTTTCCTTCGTATTCCTCCCCCTCGCTCTCTGTCTCCTCCCTTCTCTGCGTCTCTGCTCCTGAACCCCTGACACCGTTCTTCGCCAACAATGGGAGGAATCCCAGAACCTTCCCGGGACTGGACAGAGTGGGGGAAGGGGAACCGCAGACGGCGGACGCTTTCGCGTCTGAGTTGCAGGAGGTCCACGATCAACTCCGACGGCAGCTGGAGCTAGCGAAGCACGCATACAAGGTGCAAGCGGACAAGCACAGGCGGGTTGGCGAAGAGATCCGAGTGGGAGACTGGGTCTGGTTGGCAGCCCACGCAGTGCCGACCAGATCGTTAGCCAAAAAGAAGTTGGGGCACAAGCAACTCGGTCCATACCAAGCCGAAGCGCAGATCAACCCAGTAGCTTTCAGGCTGGTGCTACCGGAGGGTTCCAGGATGCATCCGGTGTTCCACAGGTCGGTGCTCACTCCCTACAGGACACCTCACAGGTTCCAGGAACCAGGAACAGCACCGAGTCCGTCTCAGGAGCGGACGGAGGCGGGAAGATTGCCACAGCAGGACCCCATCAACGAAGTCACGGAGATTTTGGACTCCAGATGGGGGGAAGACGGAGTGGAATACCTCCTAGCCAGAGAGGGCACCCGGGCAAGTGCTAATAGCTGGGTGCCAGACTACGCTTTGGAGGAACCCCTGCTCAAGGACGAGTTTCATGCCCTTTTCCCACACAGACCCATGCCAGCAGGCTTCTTCAACGACTGGTTGTTCACGCCCACACTTTCCTCCAGCACGTTCCATGGCTTCGACTCGGACGGGGAGCCCGCACAGCGCACACGTTCCCCAGAGGGGTCACCGGAGGGTTCGGCGTCCGACACCTCGTATTGGTGGGACGATCGGCCAGAGGAGCAGTGGCGCCGGAGGTGGCTGGAGATGCCAGGTCAAGCGACCGACGCAGAGACTGACATGGACGTGTGCGGGGAGGATCTCGGTTTCGAGCACGGCGGCACTGAAATGGAGGCGGAGCAGCTCAACGTTGACGAACACGAGGAGGAAGACTCGGAGGTCTTCAGTTGGCGGCCAGCGACGAGGAGCGAACTGTATCCGGCATTCACTCCTTTGATGATGGAGCACCCAGCAACCACCCTTGAAAGTGGGGAGGGGGGAAGGGGGGGCTTCGAGGGGGGATGGATGTCAGGGGTTCAGGAGCAGAGACGCAGAGAAGGGAGGAGACAGAGAGCGAGGGGGAGGAATACGAAGGAAAGATGAGTGGGGATGACGAACCGAGATCGCCGAGCTTATCCAGTGAGTCCGAGGATTCCCAGAAGGGAGCGCCAGCGGTCAGAGCAAGGGGGGAAAGCAGGGGGACACCCCAGGAAGAAGGGTCCAGAGAGGAATCAGAGAGCAGCAGTTGGAGATCGGGACCCACGTACCCAGCCGGGAGCAGCGGGGAGAAAGGGGACCAGATATCGGGTTCCGGAGGCTTTCAGAAGGAGGGAGGGCATGAGTCAGGAGTAGTCACGCCCACCTCGGGGAGCGACAAAACGATCAAGAGGAAGGGTGAGAGTTGGGCGCGCGCGCCAAGTTCAAATGTAGCGGAAGCTGGCGCAGTAAGCAGCCCAGAGAGTGAGCCAGGTCCCAAAGCCCGCCGCAAGGAGGCGGAAGGGTCAGGGGGGTCCGCGTCAGAAGAGAGTAGGAAAGAAGAGACCCCGGGGGGCAGAAGGACCCAGAGACGGAAGGAAAGGCGCAGGAGGTGGAGCAAGGCTAGGGTATTAAGCTGGTGTGCTAGAGGCGGAGACTCAGACGGGTCTTCGCCGGTCTGACCTAGAAGAAGTAGGGCTGCACGTTGTAGTTTGGAAATGGAACCTGTAATCCAATAAAGACTCTTTTAACCTGAACGCTGGCTAACGTGGTCCTATGTGAGCTGGGACTGAGTGGCAGCCCTGACAATTATTATAATTATAATCACGATAGCAATTTTTCTTTCTAAACACACAGACACAGGTAGAAGCCCAGAATGGTAGAGCTAGAAGGGACCCTGGTGGTCATCCAGTCCAATCCCCTGCAATGCACACACAGGCACCTACTAATGGATTCTTTCTGCCCCCAGGGAGCAGAGCCCCCACCCTGCCTTGCGGGGTGCCGTCACTTTGCATTTGTAGGACCGGGTCTGGATTGCGGAGCTGCCCGTTGGTGGGAGAATGAACACCGAAAGAGCAATCCAAGCTTATTTGTCCTCTTTCTATTAACTAAAACACCTATGCTTGATTTGGGCTGATAACATTTCGCTCTGTGATTTTTGGTTGAATGTGCATTCTAAACCCAAAAACAGCTATCTGAAATAAACCCAATCAGAGCGTTTTCATCTTCTTTCTACGTAGATGGAACGCAAAACACCTTATTGCTTTGTTTGGGGGTGATTCTGGTGCTCACCCAAAAAACACCATGTAAATTCCAACTATGATTCTATGAATTGAAATAAGCCCAATCGAAACTTATTCCTCTTCTTTCTACGCATATGGATGCGGAAATATGGCGTTTTGTTATTTTGGTCTCATTACATACACTTTGCGATTTCTGGGTAAAAGTGCATTAATACCAAAGAACACGACTTTGAAATAAGCGAAATCCAAGATTCTTATTTCTATGTAGATGGAACCGAATACCTGTTTTGCTTTCTTTAGGCTTATTACACTTTGCTTTGTTATTTGTGGGTAAATGAACACCGAAAGAGCAATCCAAGCTTATTCGTTCTTTCTATTGAGATGAACTTAAACACCTATGGTTGATTTTGGCTGATAAAAAACATTTCACTCTGCGATTTTTGGTTGAATGTGCATTCTTTTTGCTTTGGTTGTGTGATTCTAGTGCAAACCCAAAAAACACCATGCAAATTCAAATAAGCCCTCTCGAAGCTTATTCGTCTTCTGGAAGAAGCATATGGAAGAGGAAATATGGTGTTTCTTTATTTTGGTCGCATTACATTTGTCAGGGGTTCAGGAGCAGAGGCAAGGGCAAGGGAGGAAACAGAGAGCGAAGGGGAGGAGGCAGAAGAAAAGATGAGTGATGACGACGACCCGAGATCTCCGAGTCTTTCCAGTGAATCAGAGGATTCACAGAAAGGAGCACCAGTGGCCAGGGCAAGGGGGGAGTTTAGGGGGGCACCCCAGGAAGATAGAGCCAGAGGGGACTCAGAGGAGAGCAGTTGGAAATCGGGACCAGCGTCACCGCTAGGGAGCAGGGAGGAGGAAGGTAGCCAGGTGGCAAGCGCTGGCAGCTCACCACAGGAGGGAGGGCATGAGTCAGGAGTGGCCACACCTCCATCGGGGAGCGAAGAAACGGTTAAGCGGAAAGTGGAAGGTTGGGCGCGCGCGCCAAGTTCAAATGCAGAGGAAGGCGGCGCAGTAAGCAGCCCGGAAAGGGAGCCAGGTCCTAAAGCCCGGCGCAAGGAGGCAGGAGGGTCCGGGTCAGCGTCAGAAGAATCCCGGAAGGAAGAAACCCCGGGGGGCAGAGGGACCCAGAGGAGAACAGTCAGGCAGAAAAGGTGGAGCAGGGCTAGGATATTAAGTTGGTGCACAAGGGGCGGAGAATCAGACGGAGCTTCGCCGATCTAGCTACTAGACGTAGAGTTGCACGCAGCAGCTTGAGAATGGAAACTGTAACTCAATAAAGACTTTTACTTAATGATCGCTGGCTAGCGTGATCCTCTGTGAGCTAGGATCTTCGAGCAGCTCTGACAGCTAACTTTACAGGTGTGATGTACCATCTTGTCAGGGCTGCCACTCAGTCCCAGCTCACATAGGACCACGTTAGCCAGCGTTCAGGTTAAAAGAGTCTTTATTGGATTACAGGTTCCATTTCCAAACTGCAATGTGCAGCCCTACTTCTTCTAGGTCAGACCGGCGAAGACCCGTCTGAGTCTCCGCCTCTAGCACACCAGCTTAATACCCTAGCCTTGCTCCACCTCCTGCGCCTTTCCTTCCGTCTCTGGGTCCTTCTGCCCCCCGGGGTCTCTTCTTTCCTACTCTCTTCTGACGCGGACCCCCCTGACCCTTTCGCCTCCTTGCGGCGGGCTTTGGGACCTGGCTCACTCTCTGGGCTGCTTACTGCGCCAGCTTCCGCTACATTTGAACTTGGCGCGCGCGCCCAACTCTCAACCTTCCTCTTGATCGTTTCGTCGCTCCCCGAGGTGGGCGTGACTACTCCTGACTCATGCCCTCCCTCCTTCTGAAAGCCTCCGGAACCCGATATCTGGTCCCCTTTCTCCCCGCTGCTCCCGGCTGGGTACGTGGGTCCCGATCTCCAACTGCTGCTCTCTGATTCCTCTCTGGACCCTTCTTCCTGGGGTGTCCCCCTGCTTTCCCCCCTTGCTCTGACCGCTGGCGCTCCCTTCTGGGAATCCTCGGACTCACTGGATAAGCTCGGCGATCTCGGTTCGTCATCCCCACTCATCTTTCCTTCGTATTCCTCCCCCTCGCTCTCTGTCTCCTCCCTTCTCTGCGTCTCTGCTCCTGAACCCCTGACACATCTGTAAAACATTTTCATAACATTTTCTTTCAGTGCCGTGCATGCAGTAAATTTTATATTCTCTTTCCACAATTTTTCCCATTCATCAAATTGAATATTATACCCAAAATCTTTGGCCCACTGTATCATTACCGATTTAACCTCTTCATCTTTCGTATGCCATTCCAACAATATCTTATACATTTTTGACCGAGTTTTATATTAATTGTTTATTATGTCTATTTGAGATTTAGATTCTTTTTCTACATAACCCCTTTCTTTTAAGTCTTTTTTAAACATTTCGTTTACTTGAAAGTAATGCAACCAATCATATACATAATCTTTAACTTGTTCAAATGGTTTCAATTTCCATTTTCCTCCTTCTTTAATTACCAATTCACCATATGTACTCCAATTACCTCTCATATTAATTTTCTTAACACTCATTACCTCCAGCGGAGATAGCCAATAAGGGACTTTTGGCTCCAATATATTTTTGTATCTATCCCATACTTCTATTAAAGAACTCCTGAAAATGTGGTTTCCCGCTCAGGCTTGTGCGATTTTGAATATGACACCTGAAGCTGGAGGATGCCCCACGGCGACTGGTGGAGCTGGGATTGGGCTGAGGTGGGTGATGAAGGTGGGGCTCACACAAGGCACCCCTAAGTGTCCGGGTCAGGAGGGATGACCATTGAGTGCCTCCAGCTCACAACCCTGTGTGGTGGGCTGAGGGGATGGGAATGAATCATCCCAATAACAATTTACACCCGGCTGGGTGTGAACGGAGCTGATTCAGCCCTCTCTTTCTCTCCCGATAAGTATTTTCTATTTTCTAGGGTGCTAGTCTCCGTCCAGGTGGGCGCCGTGCCACCCGCCTCGCAAGCGAGACTCTTCCGCTACCACTACCAGCTTTCCAGGGAGAAAGTGGCAAGTCAGGGTTTGCTTGGGCCAATGGAACTCCCTGCCAAAGGAAGAGCCTCCGGCACTTGAATCCACTGCCCACCTGACTCTTCTTTTCATCTCTCAGCTGGCACCGAGTTCTGGTTGGGCCTGGCAAGAGGAGAAGCTTCTGGTCGACAGCGGTGGCAAGTTTCAGGCAAGCCTTTTCAGAAAGTTTGGGGGCTGTGGGACTGCCTGCCACTGGAGTTGCTATAATAATGAATTTTCCTTATGTTATTCCTGTTAAACTCCTTTTAAAGGTGACAATGTTTGTCCACTTTTGGGACTGCCTGCCACTGGATGCCCTATACAGATATGGGGCTTTTCAGCATGAAAAAGAAATCCCAACGACCCCTTTGGGACTCACTGCTACAGTGCCGGGGGGGCTTTGGAACTCCCTGCCACTTTGAAATGCCTCTCTGGGCGAGGCGTTCAGCAGGTGGTGGGTTCGAATTCCTCCCTGGCAGGAATGCAGACTTAAAGCTGCTAGTCTGAACCCGTGTCTTGCGGTGGACAACATAGCGTACGCAGCCGGAGGTGGGTGCGAGGAGCAGTGCCAGGGGAGCAGCAAGGAAGGTGAAGAAGCCCAGCAATTGGTGGATCCAGGGTTTGAGAGACAGTATTTTTGCACGGCTTCTTTCCGGCCAGAGCAAAGAAAAGTGACCATGAGAGTAGAGATAATTTATTAAATTTATCTGCTTTATCTGGTTCAATAATTATAATAATCATAATTATTATTTAATTATTGTCAGGGGTTCAGGAGCAGAGGCACAGGAAAGGGAGGAAACAGAGAGTGAGGGGGAGGAATCCGAAGGAAATATGAGCGATGACAGCGGCCCCAGATCTCTGAGTCTTTCCAGTGAATCGGAAGATTCACAGAAAGGGGCACCAGTGGTCAGAGCAAGGGGGGCGCCTAGGGGGACACCCCAGGAAGAAGGGACCAGAGGGGACTCAGAGAGCAGCAGTTGGAAATCGGGACCAGCTTCCCCACCAGAGCGCAGTAGGGGGGAGGGGTCCCAGGTATCGGGATCTGGCGGCTCGCCGCAAGCGGGAGGGCATGAGTCAGGATTGGCCACACCTCCATCGGGGAGCGAGGAAACGGTCAAGAGGAAGGTTGAAGGCTGGGCGTGCGCGCCAAGTTCAAATACACAGGAAGGCAGCACAGTAAGCAGCCCGGATAGGGAGCCAGGTCCTAAAGCCCGCCGCAAGGAGGGAGAAGAGTCCGGGGGGGTCAGCGTCAGAAGAGTCCAGGAAGGAAGAGGCCACGGGGGGTAGAGGGACCCAGAGGAGGAAGGAAAGACGGAAGAGGTGGAGCAAGGCTAGAGTATTAAGTTGGTGTACAGGAGGCGGAGACTCAGACGGAGCTTCGCCGGTCTAGCTTCTAAGACGTAGAGCTGCGCGCTGCGGCTTGGAAATTGAAACTGTAACTCAATAAAGACTTTTGTACAGTACTGCCGGCTAGCGTGGTCCTCTGTGAGCTGGGACCTGGAAGCGGCTCTGACAGTAAGCTCCGTCTCCCTTTTGTACCAAAAGCCTCGCAGCGTGAGTGGGCGCAGCGAGGGGTGAAGATTGGTGCTTCGCGAGCTCACGAAAGTCGGACGAGATGAATAGTGAACAGCAGATAGCAGCCCTGCAAAACGCAGTGACACAACTAAACGCCGAGATACTCGCATCCAGGAAGAGGGAGGAGGAAGCGGCTGCCGCCTACAGGGATCTCCAGATCAGGTTGGAAGTGCTTACAAAGCAGGGGCAACCGGGACCCAAATCGGAGGGAATTGGGCTGGAGAGAAGAGGAGGCAGCCTTGTATCTCATTTCGATGGGAATTTACAGCAGTACCACAACTTCCGAGCAGATGTGCAGTTTGCGCTGCAACTGCTGGACAAAGACTTTAGAGATGAGCAAGAGAAGGTGGGGTTTATTTTATCCCATTTGCATGGAGACGCTAAAGCGTGGCTGCGCAATCTGTGGAGAGATCAGGATCCGGCGCTCCGAAGTGCGGATGCCTTCATTAAAGCGACGGATTCGTGTTTTTTATCAAATATAGACGTTGATATCGCCAGAAAAGAGATACATGGGCTGAAACAAGGGAGGGCCAGTGTGAGGCAGTATCATTCCCACTTTTTTGCACTGGTCAGTGCCCTGGAATGGGACAAAGATTCAGCTCCAGTCAGAGACCTTTTCTGGGAAGGGTTGAACAGTGCGGTAAAAGACGAAATTGCGCAGGGGGAGAGACCCCGGAGCACTCAGGAGATCGTTCAGAGGGCGCTGACGATTGGGGTGCGTCTAGAAGAACGTCCATGGAGCAGAGACGAAGGGCGTGGAGGACGCGAGTCGGCAAGAGCGCCTTCCTTCTTTCCCAGGGATGCAGCGCGTGCGCACTCCACGCCTCCGCCAGGAGGAGGAGGGGAACCTATGGAGGTTGGAGGCGCCAGGGCTCAGTCAGCAACCAGAGCCCTAGCACCGGGAGCAGTCAAAGCGAAGCCTCCTAGAGGGAACAGGAAGTGCTACCTCTGTGACAGTCCTCAGCACATGGCGAAAGAGTGTCCCCAGAGGCTCCACAAGCACACTGCAGCCTCCGCGACGGTAACAGAAGCAACTCAGCAGAGAGAACCACAGCAGGGAAACGACGGAGTCTGGCTGGAAACAGAGGCACTGGGGCCCAGCCAGACGAGTCAGTGAAGCAGTCCCCAGAGATTTTGCAGCCCACAGACCCCCTCCCGCCCAGACCAGTAGTGCAGCTCACCGCATCGCTCCAGCTACCCAATGGACTTACAATGGAAGTGCCAATTACCATTGACTCTGGTAGCAACGCGGACTTTATAGGACAGGATTTCATCGAGCAGCACAATATAACGCTACTGCCAGCCACGCTGCCCCTGAAGGTTGTCACGGTGGATGGCAGGGAATTGCTAGGGGGGCAGGTGGTGAAGCAAACGCCACCGATGGTGATGCAAATTGGAAATCACAGGGAAGTCATCAGCTTTAATGTCACCCAACTGTCGGACACGCCTGTAGTATTGGGCATGAGTTGGCTGGACAGGCACAGTCCAACGTTGGCTTGGTACCAGCGGCAACTAACTTTCGGCTCCCCTTACTGTGCAGAACACTGCATCCTGCCCAGACCGGAGGGGGAAGAAGAGGACACACAGCTGCAATTAGGCACGCTGCAAGCAGTGCCCCACAAGTACGCAGAATTTTTGGAGGTTTTCTGCGAGAAGGAGGCGGACAAGCTGCCTCCCCACAGGCCCTATGACTGCAAGATTGACCTCCTGCCAGGGGCGACGCTGCCGACAGGGAAACTGTATTCCATGTCTGAAGATGAGCTGCAGGAACTCAGGGAGTTCATAGATCATAATTTGGAGCGCGGGTTCATCCGGGAGTCCAAGGCAGTGGGGGGCAGTCCTGTATTCTTTGTGAGGAAGAAGGACACGCCCCCAAAAAGACTTGTGGTGGACTATAGGATTTTGAACTCGAAAACCAAGCCCACGGCTTTCCCCATGCCCAAGATCGACGACCTCCTCGCGACGGTGCGCAAAGGACGCGTGTTCACCAAGTTGGATCTGCGAGGGGCGTACAACCTTATTCGCATACGGGAGGGCGACAAGTGGAAGACGGCCATGTTCACGCCCCTGGGCACCTACGAATACAGAGTTATGCCGTTTGGATTACAAAATGGCTCCCACTGTTTTCAAGCTTTCATGCATCACGTGTTAGCGGGGCTCCTCTACAAGAAGTGTGTCTGCTTCCTGGACGACATCCTGATATTTTCAGAATCACAGGAGGTTCACGACAGAGACGTCAAGGAAGTTCTGCAAAGGCTACAGGAGCATAGACTGTACGCCAAGCTGGAGAAGTGCCAGTTCGACATGACGGAGGTGGATTTCCTGGGCTACAAGTTGTCGGACAAGGGGCTAGCCATGGACAGCGCCAAGGTTCGTGCAGTGTTGGACTGGAAGAGCCCGCGCAGCCGGAAGGAGGTCCAGCGGTTTGTCGGCTTTGCTAACTTCTATCGCAAGTTCATCAAGGGGTTCGCGATGCAGACAGCGGCCATTACCGACACGCTCAGCTCCAAGAAGAAGAAGTTCATCTGGACGGAGCAGGCGGAGCAGTCCTTTCGGAAACTCAAGCGCCTCTTCTCGTCCGAAGAGCAGCTACTGCATGTAAATCCCGGCAAACCGATGAGGGTTGAAACAGACGCCTCAGACAGGGCCGTGGGAGCAGTCCTGTTGCAGCAAGACCCGCATGGGGATTGGAGGCCGTGCGCCTTCTACTCCAGGAAGCTCAGCAAGTCGGAGCAGAACTACACCATCTGGGACAGGGAGTTGCTTGCCATTCATGCAGCATTCAAGGCGTGGAGGCACTTCCTGATCGGAGCCAAACACACAGTGCAGGTCCGCACGGACCATAAGAATCTGGAGTACTGGCGCACGGCGAGGTTCCTGAACCAGAGACACATACGTTGGGCGGAGTTCTTTGCGGAACTTCAACTTCAGGATAGAGTACGTCCCAGGTGACAACAACGTCATGGCGGATGCACTGTCCAGGAAGCCGCAATACCTCGAGGAGGCGACGCCAGCGGCGGCCAAGCACATTTTCGCACCAGAAGCATGGGCGTGCGCTTCGACAACCGTAGACCTGGATGCTGTACGTCGCGCGCTGCAGGAAGACTCCTTCGCACGAGCGAAGATGGAGGAGGTGCACAGAGGCACGGCGAAGGGCGACGAGTTCCAGATACGCGAAGGGTTGCTCATCCGCAAAGGGGCCCTCTACGTGCCGGGAGACGAACTCCGCGCTAAGGTACTGCAGCAGTTGCACGACGCACCCACCGCCGGGCACTTTGGCACTGAGAAGACGACAGAATTAGTCGCCAGAGACTTCTGGTGGCCCAAGATGCGGGGAGAAGTCGCGGATTACGTCGCGAGGTGCGACACCTGCCAGAGGGCTAAGACAGTGCATAAACCGCCGGCAGGACTGCTGGAACCGCTGCAAACTCCGCTCGAACCGTGGGAGAGGGTGGCCCTGGACTTTGTCACGGATCTGCCCAGCTCGAGGGGCAAGACAGCAGTGCTAGTGGTGGTGGACATGTTCACCAAAATGGCACATTTCATTCCGTGTGCGAAAGTGGCCACGGCGGAACAGACCGCCAAACTGTTCATAGATCACGTGTTCAAGGTTCACGGTCTGCCACGGTCTATACTGTCCGACCGGGGGCGACAGTTCATCTCGAACTTCTGGCAGAAGCTGATGGGCATCCTGAATGTCAAGATCAACCTAGCGTCGGCGAGACACCCGCAGACCAACGGACAAGCGGAGCGGGTCAATGCCATCATGCAGCAGTACCTGAGATGTTACGCAAATCAGCAGCCTGCAACGTGGGTGGACTACCTGCCACTCGCCGAGTTCGCCTACAACAACACGAAGCACGTGTCCACGGGGGTGACGCCGTTCTTCGCCAACAATGGGAGGCATCCCAGAACCTTCCCGGGACTACAGAGAGTGGGGGAGGGGGAGCCACAGGCAGCGGACGTCTTCGCGTCAGAGTTGCAGGAGGTCCACGAACAGCTTCGAAGGCAGTTAGAGCTAGCTAAGCACGCATACAAACTGCAGGCTGACAGACACAGGAGGGTTGGGGAAGAAATACAGGTGGGAGACTGGGTTTGGTTGGCAGCCCAGGCAGTGTCGGCCAGATCGTTAGCGAAAAAGAAGCTCGGACATAAGCAGCTAGGGCCCTACCAAGTCGAGGCACAGATCAATCCGGTGGCTTTCCGGCTGACGCTTCCGGAGGGATCCAGGATGCATCCGGTTTTCCATAGGTCAGTACTCACTCCCTACAAGGCACCTCACAGATTTCAGGAGCCAGGGACGGCACCGAGCCCGCTCAGGGAAAGGACCACGCAGGGGGGGTCGCCAGAGGGGGAGCCCATCAACGAGGTCACAGAGATTTTAGACTCAAGATGGGGGGAAGAGGGAGTAGAATACCTTCTCGCCAGAGAGGGCACCTCAGCCAGTGCCAACAGCTGGGTGCCGGGCTACGCTTTGGAGGAACCTCTGCTCAAAGACGAGTTTCATGCCCTCTTCCCACACAGGCCCATGCCAGCCGAGTTTTTCGACGACTGGCTTTTCACACCCACGCTTTCAGCCAGCACGTTCCAGGGGTTCGACTCGGACGAGGAACCAGCACTGGACACACGTTCCCCGGAGAGGTCACCCTCGGGATCTGCCTCAGAACCCTCGTATTGGTGGGATGATCGACCAGAGGAGCAGTGGCGCAGGAAATGGCTGGAGGGTCCCGGGCGAGCAACGTACCCAGAAGAGACCGAGGGAGAGACGGACATGGACGTGTTCAGGGAGGACCTTGGGTTCGAGCACGGAGGCACAGAGATGGAAGCAGAGGAGATCGACGTCGGCGAGGGCAAGGAGGAAGAGCAGGACTTATCCAGTTGGATGTACGCCACGGGAAACGAACTGTATCCGGCACTCACCCCCATAACAACGGAGCACCCAGCACCCACACCTGAAGGAGGGGAGGGGGGAAAGGGGGGCTTCGAGGGGGGATGGATGTCAGGGGTTCAGGAGCAGAGGCACAGGAAAGGGAGGAAACAGAGAGCGAAGGGGAGGAATCCGAAGGAAATATGAGCGATGACAGCGGCCCCAGATCTCTGAGTCTTTCCAGTGAATCGGAAGATTCACAGAAAGGGGCGCCAGTGGTCAGAGCAAGGGGGGCGCCTAGGGGGACACCCCAGGAAGAAGGGACCAGAGAGGACTCAGAGAGCAGCAGTTGGAAATCGGGACCAGCTTCCCCACCAGAGCGCAGTAGGGGGGAGGGGTCCCAGGTATCGGGATCTGGCGGCTCGCCGCAAGCGGGAGGGCATGAGTCAAGATTGGCCACACCTCCATCGGGGAGCGAGGAAACGGTCAAGAGGAAGGTTGAAGGCTGGGCGTGCGCGCCAAGTTCAAATACACAGGAAGGCGGCACAGTAAGCAGCCCGGATAGGGAGCCAGGTCCTAAAGCCCGCCGCAAGGAGGGAGAAGAGTCCGGGGGGTCAGCGTCAGAAGAGTCCAGGAAGGAAGAGGCCACGGGGGGTAGAGGGACCCAGAGGAGGAAGGAAAGACGGAAGAGGTGGAGCAAGGCTAGAGTATTAAGTTGGTGTACAGGAGGCGGAGACTCAGACGGAGCTTCGCCGGTCTAGCTTCTAAGACGTAGAGCTGCGCGCTGCGGCTTGGAAATTGAAACTGTAACTTAATAAAGACTTTTGTACAGTACTGCCGGCTAGCGTGGTCCTCTGTGAGCTGGGACCTGGAAGCGGCTCTGACAATTATATATTCTAATATTAATAATTACAATTACAATAAGAAAAGTAATCAAAATTACAATAAGAAAAATTGCAATCATTATTATAATTATAATCACGATAGCAATTTTTCTTTCTAAACACACAGACACAGGTAGAAGCCCAGAATGGTAGAGCTAGAAGGGACCCTGGTGGTCATCCAGTCCAATCCCCTGCAATGCACACACAGGCACCTACTAATGGATTCTTTCTGCCCCCAGGGAGCAGAGCCCCCACCCTGCCTTGCGGGGTGCCGTCACTTTGCATTTGTAGGACCGGGTCTGGATTGCGGAGCTGCCCGTTGGTGGGAGAATGAACACCGAAAGAGCAATCCAAGCTTATTTGTCCTCTTTCTATTAACTAAAACACCTATGCTTGATTTGGGCTGATAACATTTCGCTCTGTGATTTTTGGTTGAATGTGCATTCTAACCCCAAAAACAGCTATCTGAAATAAACCCAATCAGAGCGTTTTCATCTTCTTTCTACGTAGATGGAACGCAAAACACCTTATTGCTTTGTTTGGGGGTGATTCTGGTGCTCACCCAAAAAACACCATGTAAATTCCAACTATGATTCTATGAATTGAAATAACCCCAATCGAAACTTATTCCTCTTCTTTCTACACATATGGATGCGGAAATATGGCGTTTTGTTATTTTGGTCTCATTACATACACTTTGCGATTTCTGGGTAAAAGTGCATTAATACCAAAGAACACGACTTTGAAATAAGCGAAATCCAAGATTCTTATTTCTATGTAGATGGAACCGAATACCTGTTTTGCTTTCTTTAGGCTTATTACACTTTGCTTTGTTATTTGTGGGTAAATGAACACCGAAAGAGCAATCCAAGCTTATTCGTTCTTTCTATTGAGATGAACTTAAACACCTATGGTTGATTTTGGCTGATAAAAAACATTTCACTCTGCGATTTTTGGTTGAATGTGCATTCTTTTTGCTTTGGTTGTGTGATTCTAGTGCAAACCCAAAAAACACCCTGTGAATTGAAATAAGCCTCGAAGCTTATGCATCGAAGCTTATGCGTCTTCCATATGCGGAGAAAGAAGCGGAAATATGGTGTTTTGTCATTTTAGGCTCATTACACTCACTTGGCGATTTGTGGGTCAATGTACATTAGAACCAAAGAACACGACTTTGAAATAAGCGCAATCCAAGATTCTTCTTTCTATGTAGATGGTATCCAAAACAACCTGTTTTGCTTTGTTTATGCTTATGACACTTTGATTTGCAGTTTGTGGGTAAATGAATACCGAAATGCAATCCAAGCTTATTCGTCCTCTTTCGATTGAGATTAAGTTAAACAACCTATGTTTGATTTTGGCTGATAACAAACATTTCACTGCGATTTTTGGTTGAATGTGCATTCTTTTTGCTTTGGTTGTGTGATTCTAGTGCAAACCCAAAAAACACCATGCAAATTCAAATAAGCCCTCTCGAAGCTTATTCGTCTTCTGGAAGAAGCATATGGAAGAGGAAATATGGTGTTTCTTTATTTTGGTCGCATTACATTTGTCAGGGGTTCAGGAGCAGAGGCAAGGGCAAGGGAGGAAACAGAGAGCGAGGGGGAGGAGGCAGAAGAAAAGATGAGTGATGACGACGACCCGAGATCTCCGAGTCTTTCCAGTGAATCAGAAGATTCACAGAAAGGAGCACCAGTGGCCAGGGCAAGGGGGGAGCCTAGGGGGACACCCCAGGAAGATAGAGCCAGAGGGGACTCAGAGGAGAGCAGTTGGAAATCGGGACCAGCGTCACCGCCAGAGAGCAGGGAAGAGGAAGGGAGCCAGGGATCAAGCGCTGGCAGCTCACAACAGGGGGGAGGGCACGAGTCAGGAGTGGCCACACCTCCATCGGGGAGCGAAGAAACGGTCAGACGGAAAGTGGAAGGTTGGGCGCGCGCGCCAAGTTCAAATGCACAGGAAAGTGACGCAGTAGGCAGCCCGGAAAGGGAGCCAGGTCCTAAAGCCCGGCGCAAGGAGACAGGAGGGTCCGGGGGGTCGGCGTCAGAAGAATCCAGGAAGGAAGAGACCCCGGGGGGCAGAGGGACCCAGAGGAGAACAGTCAGGCGGAAAAGGTGGAGCAGGGCTAGGATATTAAGTTGGTGCACAAGGGGCGGAGACTCAGACGGAGCTTCGCCGATCTAACCATTAGACGTAGAGTTGCACGCAGCAGCTTGAGAATGGAAACTGTAACTCAATAAAGACTTTTACTTAAAGATCGCTGCTAGCGTGATCCTCTGTGAGCTAGGATCTGGAAGCAGCTCTGACAACATTCACTTTGCGATTTTTGGGTAAATGTGCATTAACACCTGTCAGGGGTTCAGGAGCAGAGGCAAGGGCAAGGGAGGAAACAGAGAGCGAGGGGGAGGAGGCAGAAGAAAAGATGAGTGATGACGACGACCCGAGATCTCCGAGTCTTTCCAGTGAATCAGAAGATTCACAGAAAGGAGCACCAGTGGCCAGGGCAAGGGGGGAGCCTAGGGGGACACCCCAGGAAGATAGAGCCAGAGGGGACTCAGAGGAGAGCAGTTGGAAATCGGGACCAGCGTCACCGCCAGAGAGCAGGGAAGAGGAAGGGCGCCAGGGATCAAGCGCTGGCAGCTCACAACAGGGGGGAGGGCACGAGTCAGGAGTGGCCACACCTCCATCGGGGAGCGAAGAAACGGTCAGACGGAAAGTGGAAGGTTGGGCGCGCGCGCCAAGTTCAAATGCACAGGAAAGTGACGCAGTAGGCAGCCAGGAAAGGGAGCCAGGTCCTAAAGCCCGGCGCAAGGAGACAGGAGGTTCCGGGGGGTCGGCGTCAGAAGAATCCCGGAAGGAAGAGACCCCGGGGGGCAGAGGGACCCAGAGGAGAACAGTCAGGCGGAAAAGGTGGAGCAGGGCTAGGATATTAAGTTGGTGCACAAGGGGCGGAGACTCAGACGGAGCTTCGCCGATCTAACCATTAGACGTAGAGTTGCACGCAGCAGCTTGAGAATGGAAACTGTAACTCAATAAAGACTTTTACTTAAAGATCGCTGGCTAGCGTGATCCTCTGTGAGCTAGGATCTGGAAGCAGCTCTGACAACACCAAAGAACACGACTTTTTAATAAGCAAAATCCAAGATTCTTCTTTCTATGTAGACGGAACCCAAAACAACCTGTTTTGCTTTCTTTAGGCTCATTATACTTTACCTTACCTTTACTGTTAACCAACCAACAGGCTGTCTCTGGGCAGACTACTATCTCTGAGGCAGACTTCTCTTTTCTGGGCAGGCTTCTTGGGAGAAGGGGGCGAGCCTGTTAGTCCACCAACGGGCAGCTCCGCAATCCAGACCCGGTCCTACAAATGCAAAGTGACAGCACCCCCCAAGGCAGGGTGGGGCCTCTGCTCCCTGGGGGCAGAAAGTATGTGCCTGTGTGTCTATGCATTGCAGGGGATTGGACTGGATGACCACCAGGGTCCCTTCTAGCTCTACCATTCTGGGCTTCTACCTGTGTCTGTGTGTTTAGAAAGAAAAATTGCTATCGTGATTATAATTATAATAATGATTGCAATTTTTCTTATTGTAATTTTGATTACTTTTCTTATTGTAATTGTAATTATTAAAATTAGAATATATAATTAAATAATAATTATAATTATTATAATTATTGAACCAGATAAAGCAGATAAATTTAATAAATTATCTCTACTCTCATGGTCACTTTTCTTTGCTCTGGCCGGAAAGAAGCCGTGCAAAAATACTGTCTCTCAAACCCTGGATCCACCAATTGCTGGGCTTCTTCACCTTCCTTGCTGCTCCCCTGGCACTGCTCCTCGCACCCACCTCCGGCTGCGTACGCTATGTTGTCCACCGCAAGACACGGGTTCAGACTAGCAGCTTTAAGTCTGCATTCCTGCCAGGGAGGAATTCGAACCCACCACCTGCTGAACGCCTCGCCCAGAGAGGCATTTCAAAGTGGCAGGGAGTTCCAAAGCCCCCCCGGCACTGTAGCAGTGAGTCCCAAAGGGGTCATTGGGATTTCTTTTTCATGCTGAAAAGCCCCATATCTTTATAGGGCATCCAGTGGCAGGCAGTCCCAAAAGTGGACAAACACTGTCACCTTTAAAAGGAGTTTAACAGGAATAACATAAGGAAAATTCATTATTATAGCAACTCCAGTGGCAGGCAGTCCCACAGCCCCCAAACTTTCTGAGAAGGCTTGCCTGAAACTTGCCACCGCTGTCGACCAGAAGCTTCTCCTCTTGCCAGGCCCAACCAGAACTCGGTGCCAGCTGAGAGATGAAAAGAAGAGTCAGGTGGGCAGTGGATTCAAGTGCCGGAGGCTCTTCCTTTGGCAGGGAGTTCCATTGGCCCAAGCAAACCCTGACTTGCCACTTTCTCCCTGGAAAGCTGGTAGTGGTAGCGGAAGAGTCTCGCTTGCGAGGCGGGTGGCACGGCGCCCACCTGGACGGAGACTAGCACCCTAGAAAATAGAAAATACTTATCGGGAGAGAAAGAGAGGGCTGAATCAGCTCCGTTCACACCCAGCCGGGTGTAAATTGTTATTGGGATGATTCATTCCCATCCCCTCAGCCCACCACACAGGGTTGTGAGCTGGAGGCACTCAATGGTCATCCCTCCTGACCCGGACACTTAGGGGTGCCTTGTGTGAGCCCCACCTTCATCACCCACCTCAGCCCAATCCCAGCTCCACCAGTCGCCGTGGGGCATCCTCCAGCTTCAGGTGTCATATTCAAAATCGCACAAGCCTGAGCGGGAAACCACATTTTCAGGAGTTCTTTAATAGAAGTATGGGATAGATACAAAAATATATTGGAGCCAAAAGTCCCTTATTGGCTATCTCCGCTGGAGGTAATGAGTGTTAAGAAAATTAATATGAGAGGTAATTGGAGTACATATGGTGAATTGGTAATTAAAGAAGGAGGAAAATGGAAATTGAAACCATTTGAACAAGTTAAAGATTATGTATATGATTGGTTGCATTACTTTCAAGTAAACGAAATGTTTAAAAAAGACTTAAAAGAAAGGGGTTATGTAGAAAAAGAATCTAAATTTCAAATAGACATAATAAACAATTAATATAAAACTCGGTCAAAAATGTATAAGATATTGTTGGAATGGCATACGAAAGATGAAGAGGTTAAATCGGTAATGATACAGTGGGCCAAAGATTTTGGGTATAATATTCAATTTGATGAATGGGAAAAATTGTGGAAAGAGAATATAAAATTTACTGCATGCACGGCACTGAAAGAAAATGTTATGAAAATGTTTTACAGATGGTACATCACACCTGTAAAGTTAGCAAAGATGTATAAGACGTGTAACAAATGTTGGAAATGTAAAGAAAAAGAAGGGACGTTCTTTCATGTGTGGTGGGAATAAGAAAGTGAAAAGCTTTTGGGAAATGATATACAATAAAATGAAAAAACTGTTAAGATATACTGTCAGAGCTGCTTGAAGATCCTAGCTCACAGAGGATCACGCTAGCCAGCGATCATTAAGTAAAAGTCTTTATTGAATTACAGTTTCCATTCTCACGCTGCTGCGCGCAAACTCTACGTCTAGTAGCTAGATCGGCGAAGCTCCGTCTGAGTCTCCGCCCCGTGAGCACCAACTTAATATCCTAGCCTTGCTCCACCTTTTCCGCCTGACTGTCCTCCTCTGGGTCCCTCTACCCCCCGGGGCCTCCTCCTTCCGGGATTCTTCTGACGCTGACCCGGACCCTCCTGCCTCCTTGCGCCGGGCTTTAGGACCTGGTTCCCTTTCGGGGCTGCTTACTGCGCCGCCTTCCTCTGCATTTGAACTTGGCGCGCGCGCCCAACCTTCCACCTTCCTCTTAACCGTTTCTTCGCTCCCCGATGGAGGTGTGGCCACTCCTGACTCATGCCCTCCCTCCTGTGGTGAGCTGCCAGCGCTTCCCCCCTGGCTCCCTTCCTCTTCCCTGCTTCCTGGCGGTGACGCTGGTCCCGATTTCCAGCTGCTCCCCCCTGAGTCCCTTCTGGCTCTATCTTCCTGGGGTGCCCCCCTTGCCCTGGCCACTGGTGCTCCTTTCTGTGAATCCTCTGATTCACTGGAAAGACTAGGAGATCTCGGGTCGTCGTCATCACTCATCTTTTCTTCTGCCTCCTCCCCTTCGCTCTCTGTTTCCTCCCTTGCCCGTGCCTCTGCTCCTAAACCCCTGACATCCATCCCCCCCTCGAAGCCCCCCATTCCCCCCTCCCCTCCTTCCGGTGCTGGAGCTGGGGGCTGCTGTTGCAAAGGGACGAACGTCGGATATCGGTCGCTTCCCGTGGCGGGCCTCCATCTGAAGTCTTCCGGTTCTTCCTCCCTGCTCTCGTCGACGACGGTCACCTCCGCTTCCATCTCTGTGCCGCCGTGCTCGAAACCAGGGTCGTCCCCGAAAATGTCCATGTCCGTCTCTCCCTCACTTCCTCCTGGCGGCGTTGCTCGTCCTGAGCATTCCAGCCACTTTCTGCGGAACTGCTCCTCTGGCCTATCGTCCCACCAATACGAGGGTTCTGAGGCGGATCCCGAGGGTGACCCCTCCGGGGAACGGACGTCTCGTGTCGGTTCCTCGCCCGAGTCGAACCCCCGGAACGTGCTGGCCGAAAGCGTGGGCGTGAAAAGCCAGTCGTCGAAAAAGTCTGCTGGCATAGGTCTATGTGGGAAGAGGGCATGAAACTCGTCTTTGAGCAGAGGTTCGTCTAAGGCGTAGCCCGGCACCCAGCTGTTCGCACTGGCCGGGGTGCCCTCCTTGGCGAGAAAGTATTCTACCCCCTCTTCCCCCCATCTGGAGTCCAAAATCTCCGTGACTTCGTTGATGCGCTCCTTCTGTGCCACTCCCGCGTGCCCTGTTCTGTCTCTGGCCGGACTCGGCGCCGTTCCGGGTTCCTGGAATACCGGATGCATCCTGGAACCCTCCGGAAGTGCCAGTCTGAAAGCTACCGGGTTGACCTGCTCTTCGACTTGGTAGGGCCCCAGTTGCTTATGCCCTAGTTTCTTCTTGGCCAACGACCTGGCCGGCACTGCGTGGGCTGCTAACCAAACCCAGTCTCCCACGTGGAGCTCTTCTCCAACCCTTCTGTGCTTGTCTGCTTGTACCTTGTATGCGTGCTTGGCCAGCTCCAGGTGGCGCCTCAGCTGATCGTGGACTTCCTGCAGCTCCGACGCGAACGCATCTGCTGTCTGCGGCTCCCCCTCCCCCATTCTTTCCAGTCCCGGGAAGGTTCTGGGGTGCCTCCCGTTGTTGGCGAAGAACGGCGTGACCCCCGTGGACACGTGCTTCGTGTTGTTGTAGGCGAACTCGGCAAGCGGCAGGTAATCCACCCACGTCGCAGGCTGTTGATTTGCATAACATCTCAGGTACTGCTGCATGATGGCATTGACCCGCTCCGCTTGCCCGTTGGTCTGCGGGTGTCTCGCCGACGCCAGGTTGATCTTGACGTTCAGGAAGCCCATCAGCTTCTGCCAGAAATTCGAGATGAACTGCCGCCCCCGGTCGGACAGAATAGACCGTGGCAGACCGTGAACCTTGAACACGTGGTCTATGAACAGTTTGGCGGTTTGCTCCGCCGTGGCCACCTTAGCACACGGAATGAAATGGGCCATCTTGGAAAACAGGTCCACCACCACCAGCACTGCCGTCTTGCCCCTTGAGCTGGGCAGATCCGTGACAAAGTCCAGGGCCACCCTTTCCCAAGGTTCGACCGGAGTTTGCAGCGGTTCCAACAGTCCGGCCGGCGGTTTGTGCACTGGTTTGGCCCTCTGGCAGGTGTCACACCTCGCCACGTAGTCTGCGACCTCCCCTCTCATTCCAGGCCACCAGAAATCCCTGGCTACTAATTCCACCGTCTTCTCCTTGCCAAAGTGCCCGGCCGTGGGCGCGTCGTGCAGCTGCTGCAGCACCTTGGCTCGAAGTTCGTCTCCCGGCACGTAGATGGCCCCTTTACGGATGAGCAATCCATCTCTTAGCTGGAAACCGTCGGCCGCTGCCTTGCCCCTTTGCACCTCTGCCATCTTTGCTCGTGCGAAGGAGTCCCCCTGCAACGCTCGTCGCACCGCCTCTAGGTCCACGGTCGCCGCGGCGCACGCCCACACTGTCGGTGCGAAGATGTGCATGGCGGCCGCTGGTGTTGCGTCCTCCAGATACTGTGGCTTACGGGAGAGAGCGTCTGCCATGATGTTGGTGTCCCCCGGGACATACTCTATTCGGAAGTCGAAGTTCGCAAAGAACTCAGCCCAACGTATCTGCCTCTGATTCAGGAACTGTGCCGTGCGCCAGTGCTCTAGATTCTTGTGGTCCGTGCAAACCTGCACCGTGTGCTTGGCGCCGATCAGAAAGTGCCTCCACGCCTTGAACGCTGCGTGAATGGCCAGCAACTCCCTGTCCCATATGGTGTAGTTCTGCTCGGACTTGCTGAGCTTCCTGGAGTAAAACGCTCCCGGTCGCCACACCCCCTGCGGGTCTTTCTGCAACAGGACCGCCCCCACGGCTCTGTCCGAAGCGTCTGTCTCCACCCTCATCGGCTTGCTGGGGTTGACATGAAGCAGCTGCTCTTCCGACGCGAAGAGACGTTTGAGTGCCTGAAAGGACTGCTCCGCCTGCTCTGTCCAAATGAACTTCTTTTTCTTGGAGCTAAGCGTGTCAGTGATGGCCGCCGTCTGCATCGCGAAGCCCTTGATAAACTTGCGATAGAAGTTCGCAAAGCCGACAAACCGTTGGACCTCCTTCCGGTTGCGCGGGCTCTTCCAATCCAACACCGCTCGAACCTTGGCGCTGTCCATGGCGAGCCCCTTGTCAGACAGCTTGTAGCCCAGAAAATCCACCTCCGTCACGTCAAATTGGCACTTCTCCAGCTTGGCGTAGAGCCTATGTTGCTTTAGCCTGCTCAGCACTTCCTTGACGTGTTTGTCATGCTCCTGCTGCGACTCCGAAAAGATCAGGATGTCATCTAAGAAACAGACGCACGTCTTGTAGAGAAGTCCCGCCAACACGTGATGCATAAATGCTTGAAAAACGTGGGAGCCATTTTGCAATCCAAAAGGCATAACTCTATATTCGTAGGTCCCCAGTGGCGTGAACATGGCTGTCTTCCACTCATCACCCTCCGGCATGCGAATGAGGTTGTACGCCCCCCGCAGGTCCAACTTGGTGAACACTCTGCCCTTCCGTACCTTTGCGAGGAGGTCGTCAATTCGGGGCATGGGGAAGTCCGATGGCCTAGTCACACTGTTCAAAATCCTGTAATCCACTACGAGTCTCTTTTGGGGCGTGTCCCGCTTCTTAACAAAGAATACGGGACTGCCCCCCACTGCCTTGGACTCCCGGATGAAGCCGCGCTGCAAATTATGATCAATGAACTCTTTGAGTTCTTGCAGTTCGTCCTCTGACATGGAATACAGTCTCCCTTTAGGCAGCGCCGCCCCCGGCAGCAGGTCAATTTTGCAGTCATATGGTCTGTGAGGGGGTAGCCTGTCTGCCTCCTTCTCGCAGAAAACTTCCAAAAATTCAGCGTACTTGTGGGGAATCGCTTGCAGCGTGCCTAGCAGCAGCTGTGACTCCTCTTCCTCTCCTTCCTGCCTGGGCACGATGCAGTGTTCAGCACAAAAGGAAGAGCCAAAGGTCAGCTGCCTCTGGTACCAAGCCATCGTTGGGCTGTGCTTGTCCAGCCAACTCATGCCCAATACAACGGGCGTGTCAGATAGTTGAGTGACGTTGAAGCTGATGATTTCTCTGTGATTCCCAAGTCGCATCACCATTGGTGGTGTCTGCTTCACCACTTGCCCCCCGAGCAGCTCCCTGCCATCCACCGTGACAACCTGCAGGGGCAGTGTGGCCGGCAGCAACTGCACAGCGTGCCTGTCGACAAAGTCCTGCCCTATAAAGTCTGCATTGCTGCCTGAGTCAATGGTGATTGGCACGTCTATGGTGATTCCATTGGGCAGCTGGAGAGATGCTGTGAGCCTCACTACTGGTTTGGGCGGGAGGGGGTTCACGGGCTGTAAAATCTCTGGGGACTGCGTCACTAACACGTCTGGCTGGGCCCCAGTGCCTCTTCCTCCAGCCAGACTGCTTCGTTTCCCTGCTGTGGTCCTCCTTGCTGCGTTGCTGCAGTCACCATTGCTGAGGCTGCAGTGAGCTTGTGGGGCCTCTGGGGACACTCTTTTGCCATATGCCCTGGTTCCTCACAGACGTAACACTTCCTGTTCCCTCTAGGAGGCTTCGCTTTCACTGCTGCCGGTGCTAGGGCTCTGGTTGCTGACTGAGCCCTTGCACCTCCAACCTCCATAGGTTCGGCTCCTCCTCCTGGCGGAGGCGTGGATTGCGCCCGCGCTGCTTCTCTGGGAAGGAAGGAGGGGCCCCCGGCTGGTTCGCGCCCTCCACGCCCTTCGTCCTTGCTCCACGGACGTCCTTCCAGCCTCACCCCCACTGCCAGTGCCCTCTGAACGACCTCCTGGGTGGTTCGGGGTCTCTCCCCCCTCGCGATCTCATCTTTAATCGAGTTGTGCAGCCCCTCCCAAAAGAGGTCTCTTACAGGAGCCGAATCTCTGTCCCATTCCAGGGCACTGACCAAGGCGAAAAAGCGGGCATGATACTGCCTGACGCTGGCCCTCCCTTGTCTCAGCCCATGCACCTCCTTCCGTGCAAGATCCACGTCAATACTTGATAAAAAGCACCCATCCATCGCTTTAATAAAGGCATCCGCATTCTGGAGCGCCGGATCCTTATCTCTCCATAAATTGCGTAGCCATGCTTTCGCATCCCCATGCAGATGGGACATGATGAACCCCACTCTCTCTTGTTCATCTCTAAAGTCTTTATGCAGCAGTTGCAGTGCGCACAGTACGTCGGCTCTAAAGTTGGGATACTGTTGCAGGTTCCCATCGAAGTGAGAGACCAGCCCGCCTGTCCGTCTCGCCAACCCAATTCCCTCCTGCCGGGGTGTCTGCTTTGTCAGCACGTCTAACCTGACCTGGAGATCCCTGCAGGCGGCAGCTGCCTCCTCCTCTCTCTTCCTGGATGCGAGAACCTCGGCGTTCAGTTGTGCCACTGCTTTTCTGAGGTCCTCTATCTGCTGCTCAGCCGTCATGTCGTCTGCCGTTCGTGAGCTCGCTAGTAGGCACCTGTTTCTCTCCCCTCCTCGAGGCTGTAGATGCCCACAATGGAGAGACGGAGCTTACTGTCAGAGCTGCTTGAAGATCCTAGCTCACAGAGGATCACGCTAGCCAGCGATCATTAAGTAAAAGTCTTTATTGAATTACAGTTTCCATTCTCACGCTGCTGCGCGCAAACTCTACGTCTAGTAGCTAGATCGGCGAAGCTCCGTCTGAGTCTCCGCCCCGTGAGCACCAACTTAATATCCTAGCCTTGCTCCACCTTTTCCGCCTGACTGTCCTCCTCTGGGTCCCTCTACCCCCCGGGGCCTCCTCCTTCCGGGATTCTTCTGACGCTGACCCGGACCCTCCTGCCTCCTTGCGCCGGGCTTTAGGACCTGGTTCCCTTTCGGGGCTGCTTACTGCGCCGCCTTCCTCTGCATTTGAACTTGGCGCGCGCGCCCAACCTTCCACCTTCCTCTTAACCGTTTCTTCGCTCCCCGATGGAGGTGTGGCCACTCCTGACTCATGCCCTCCCTCCTGTGGTGAGCTGCCAACGCTTCCCCCCTGGCTCCCTTCCTCTTCCCTGCTTCCTGGCGGTGACGCTGGTCCCGATTTCCAGCTGCTCCCCCCTGAGTCCCTTCTGGCTCTATCTTCCTGGGGTGCCCCCCTTGCCCTGGCCACTGGTGCTCCTTTCTGTGAATCCTCTGATTCACTGGAAAGACTAGGAGATCTCGGGTCGTCGTCATCACTCATCTTTTCTTCTGCCTCCTCCCCTTCGCTCTCTGTTTCCTCCCTTGCCCGTGCCTCTGCTCCTAAACCCCTGACATATACTTTTGCCAGTGGTGTAGGTGGGGGGTGCAGGGGGGGCCGGCCGCACCGGGCGCAACATCTGGGGGTTAGGGTTAGGGGGTGCAAATCCACGGGTTAGGGGGCGCAAATCCACGGGTTAGGGGGCGCAAATTACTTGCCTTGTCCCGGGTGCTGACGCTACGCCACTGACTTTTGCAAAAAAACCGGAGGCTTTTCTTTTCTTTTAGAGATCTTAGGAAAGGACATAAGAAGAAAAGACTGTAAACTCTTTCAATATGCAGCAACGGCAGCCAGAATCTTGTTGGCCCAGAAATGGAAGCAAGAGGAAATACCGACGATAAAAGAATGGAGACTGAAATTGACAGATTATGCGGAATTGGACAAATTAACTGGGAAAATCAGATACACCAAAGACCAAAAGTTCATCGAAGACTGGGGAAAGTTCGTAGATTATCTGAAAAACGTATGCGGCGTGAACACAACTCTAGTGGGATTTCAAGAGGCACTGTAAAAATAGAGAAATATTGTTAATATGAAATAGTGGGGGAAGGGAGGTATAATGGCAATACGAAAGAAGGGAATGTGTAATTAAAGTTATAAATATGGATGATTATCAGAGACGCTGAAGGAAGTTCAAAAAAGGAGATAATTTGTTGTATTTTGGATAAAAATGTATAATTGCATGGAAAATCAATAAAATTTATTATAAAAAAAACAAAAAAAACCTTATGCAAATAAAGCATTGCTTATTCTTCATCCACTGGTGTGCTTATTGGCTCCAGATCCAGAAATAACCCTGCCCTTGGCAGAACATATACAGTGCTTTTTTCTGGGGGGGGGGGCACAGAGGAATGCATAAAACATTTTGTGAATGTACTTTTGTCCATTTACTGTATTTATTTTTCCCGGTTTGAACTAAAAAATGGCGATTTTCTTGAGTCAAAATGAGAGTACCCCCAATCATTTTTTTTAGAAAAGAAGCACTGCATATATACACACACATATACATATATCCGTTTTATTTATATTTATTTACAAACGGACACCTATATCTAGGTATGTATATTCTTGTATATAAACTTCCGCGGCCCACCCGCCCCATCCCTCCGCCAAGGGGCACGAGAGGAAGGCCACTGGGGGAGAAAGGCAGGTGAGGGCGGGGCGGGGGGCAGGGCTGCCCCCTGGGGAGAGCGGGGTCGAGAGAGAGTGGGCGGGAGAAAGAGAGAGGGCCAGCCTGGCTCGGCACGTCTCTGCTGGCCCAAGGTCGCAGCGCCTCTTCCGCCCGTTTCCCTCCCCTTCCTGTCCTCTTGCCTCTCCTCCGGTGGCACCTCCTTCCGGTACGCCTGCCCTCGCCCAAGATGGCGGCAGCACAGGCTCTTCCGCCCGTTTCCCTCCCCTTCTTGTCCTCTTGCCTCTCCTCCGGTGGCACCTCCTTCCGGGTACCACTGCCCTCGCCCAAGATGGCGGCAGCACAGGCTCTTCCGCCCGTTTCCCTCCCCTTCCTGTCAGCTTGCCTCTCCTCCGGTGGCACCTCCTTCCGGGTACCCCCTGCCCTCGTCCAAGATGGCGGCAGCACAGGCTCTTCCGCCCGTTTCCCTCCCCTTCTGTTTGCACCAGAATCACACTACCAAAGCAGAAAGGTCTTCTGGATTCCATCTACATAGGAAGAAGATGAAAACGCTCTGATTGGGCTTATTTCAAATAAGTGTTTTTGGGGTTACAATGCACATTCAACCAAAAATCGCAGAGCGAAATGTATGTTATCAGCCCAAATCAAGCATGGGTGTTTTGGTTCATCTCAATTGAAAGAGGGAGAAGAAGCTTGGATTGCACTCGGTTTTCATTCACCCACAAATAGAAAATCGAAGTATCATAAGCATAATCAACGCAAAACAGGTTGTTTTGGGTTCCGTCTACATAGAAAGAAGAATCTTGGATTTCGCTTAATAAAAAGTATTGTTCTTTGGTGTTAATGCACATTTACCCCAAAATGGCAAAGTGAATGTTATGCGACCAAAATAAAGAAACACCATTCCTCTTCCATATACTTCTTCCAGAAGACGAATAAGCTTCGAGAGGGCTTATTTGAATTTGCATGGTGTTTTTTGGGTTTGCACTAGAATCACAATACCAAAGCAAAAAGAATGCACATTCAACCAAAAATCGCAGTGAAATGTTTGTTATCAGCCAAAATCAACCATAGGTGTTTAAGTTAATCTCAATCGAAAGAGGACAAATAAGCTTGGATTGCATTTCGGTATTCATTGACCCACAAACTGCAAATCGAAGTGTCATAAGCATAAACAAAGCAAAACAGGTTGTTTTGGAAACCATCTGCATAGAAAGAAGAATCTTGGATTGCGCTTATTTCAAAGTCGTGTTCTTTGGTTCTAATGTACATTGACCCACAAATCGCCAAGAGTGTAATGAGCCTAAAATAACAAAACGCCATATTTCCGCAACCATATGCGTAGAAAGAAGACGAATAAGCTTCGATTGGGCTTATTTCAATTCATAGAATCATAGAATCATTGTTGGAATTTATATGGTGTTTTTTGGGTGAGCACCAGAATCACCCCCAAACAAAGCAATAAGGTGTTTTGCGTTCTATCTACGTAGAAAGAAGATGAACACGCTCTGATTGGGCTTATTTCAAATAGCTGTTTTTGGGGTTAGAATGAACATTCAACAAAAAATCACAGAGCCAAATGTTTGTTATCAGCCCAAATCAACCATAAGTGTTTGTTTATCTCAATAGAAAGAGAACGAATAAGCTTGGATTGCTCTTTCGGTGTTCATTCACCCACAAGCTGCAAAGCAAAGTGTCATAAGCATAAACAAAGCAAAACAGGTTGTTTTGATTTCCATCTACATAGAAAGAAGAATCTTGGATTTCGCTTATTTCAAAATCGTGTTCTTTGGAGTTAATGCATAATTACCCAGAAATCGCATTGTAGGTAATGAGACCAAAATAACAAAACGACATATTTCCGCTTCCATATGAGTAGAAAGAAGACGAATAAGCTTCGATTGGGCTTATTTCAATTCATAGAATCATAGAATCATAGAGTTGAAATTAGCGTGGTGTTTTTTGGGTGTGCACCAGAATCACCTAACCAAAGCAAAAAGGTGTTCTGGGTTCAATCTACATAAAAAGAAGATGATAACGCTCTCATTGGGCTTATTTCAAATTGGTGTTTTTTGGGTTAGAATGCACATTCAACCAAAAATCGCAAATGTTTTTTATCAGCCCAAATCAAGCAGAGGTGTTTTAGTTAATCTCAATAGAAAGAGGACGAATAAGCTTGGATTGCTTTTTCGGTGTTCATTCACCCACAAATAACAAAGCAAAGTGTAATAAGCCTAAAGAAAGCAAAACAGGTTTTCGGTTCCATCTACATAGAAAGAAGAATCTTGGATTTCGCTTATTTCAAAGTCGTGTTCTTTGGTGTTAATGCACATTTACCCTGAAATCGCAAAGTGTATGTAATGAGACCAAAATAACAAAACGCCATATTTCCGCTTCCATTTGCGTAGAAAGAAGACGAATAAGCTTCGAGAGGGCTTATTTGAATTTGCATGGTCTTTTTTGGGTGTATACCAGAATCACCCCCAAAGAAAGCAATAAAGTATTTTGCGTCCTATCTACGTAGGAAGAAGATAAAAACGCTCTAATTTAGATTATTTCAAATAGCTGTTTTGGGGTTAGAATGCACATTCAACAAAAAAATCACTGAGCGAAATGTTTGTTATCAGCCCAAATCAACCATAGGTGTTTATGTTCATCTCAATAGAAAGAGAACGAATAAGCTTGGATTGCTCTTTCGGTGTTCATTCACCCACAAATAACAAAGCAAAGTGTAATAAGCCTAAAGAAAGCAAAACAGGTTGTATTCGGTTCCATCTACATAGAAATAAGAATCTTGGATTTCGCTTATTTCAAAATCGTGTTCTTTGGAGTTAATGCACATTTACCCAGAAATCGCAGTGTATGTAATGAGACCAAAATAACAAAACGACATATGTCCGCTTCCATATGAGTAGAAAGAAGACGAATAAGCTTCGATTGGGCTTATTTCAATTCATAGAATCATAGAATCATAGAGTTGAAATTAGCGTGGTGTTTTTTGGGTGTGCACCAGAATTACCTAACCAAAGCAAAAAGGTGTTCTGGGTTTGAAATAAGCGAAATCCAAGATTCCTCTTTCTATGTAGATGGAAACCAAAACAAAATGTTTTGCTTTCTTTCGGCTTTGGAATTTATGGGTGAATGAACACCTAAGGAGCTATCCAAGCTTATTCGTCCTCTTTCTATTGAGATTAACTAAAACGTCTATGCTTGATTTGGGCTGATACCAAACATTTCGCTCTGCGATTTTTGGTTGAATGTGCATTCTAACCCCAAAAACACCTATTTGAAATAATCCCAATCAGAGCGTTTTTATCTTCCTCCTACGTAGATAGAACTTTATTGCTTTCTTTGGGGGTGATTCTGGTATACACCCAAAAAACACCATGCAAATTCAAATAAGCCCTCTCGAAGCTTATTCGTCTTCTTTCTACCCATGTGGAAGCGGAAATATGGTGTTTCTTTAGTTTGGTCGCATTACATTCACTTTGTGATTCTTGGGTAAATGTGCATTAACACCAAAGAACACTACTTTTTAATAAGCGAAATCCAATATGCAGATGTTAGCCAAAAGACCTTTTTGCTTTGATTGTGTGATTCTGGTGCACACCCTAAAAAACACCACGCTAATTTCAACTCTATGATTCTATGATTCTATGAATTGAAATAAGCCCAATCGAAGCTTATGTTAACCAAAAGACCTTTTTGCTTTGGTTTTGTGATTCTGGTGCACACCCAAAAAACACCACGCTAATTTCAACTCTATGATTCTATGATTCTATGAATTGAAATAAGCCCAATCGAAGCTTATTCGTCTTCTTTCTACTCATATGGAAGCGGAAATATGTCGTTTTGTTATTTTGGTCTCATTACATACACTGCGATTTCTGGATAAATATGCATTAACTCCAAAGAACACGATTTTGAAATAAGCGAAATCCAAGATTCTTCTTTCTATGTAGATGGAAACCAGAACAATCAGTTTTGCGTTGTTTATGCTTATGACACTTTGCTTTGCAGCTTGTGGGTGAATGAACACCGAAAGAGCAATCCAAGCTTATTCGTTCTCTTTCTATTGAGATAAACATAAACATGGTTGATTTGGGCTGATAACAAACATTTGGCTCTGTGATTTTTTGTTGAATGTTCATTCTAACCCCAAAAACAGCTATTTGAAATAAGCCCAATCAGAGCGTGTTCATCTTCTTTCTACGTAGATGGAACGCAAAACACCTTATTGCTTTGTTTGGGGGTGATTCTGGTGCTCACCCAAAAAACACCATATAAATTCCAACTATGATTCTATGATTCTATGAATTGAAATAAGCCCAATCGAAGCTTATTCGTCTTTTTTCTACGCATATGGTTGCGGAAATATGGCGTTTTGTTATTTTGGTCTCATTACATACTTTGCGATTTCTGGGTAAGTGCATTAATACCAAAGAAAACGACTTTGAAATAAGCGAAATCCAAGATTCTTATTTCTATGTAGATGGAACCGAATACAACCTGTTTTGCTTTCTTTAGGCTTATTACACTTTGCTTTGTTATTTGTGGGTGAATGAACACCGAAAGAGCAATCCAAGCTTATTCGTTCTCTTTCTATTGAGATGAACTTAAACACCTATATGGTTGATTTTGGCTGATAAAAAACATTTCACTCTGCGATTTTTGGTTGAATGTGCATTCTTTTTGCTTTGGTTGTGTGATTCTAGTGCAAACCCAAAAAACACCCTGTGAATTGAAATAAGCCTCGAAGCTTATGCGTCTTCTTTCTCCGCATATGGAAGCGGAAATATGGTGTTTTGTCATTTTAGGCTCATTACACTCACTTGGCGATTTGTGGGTCAATGTACATTAGAACCAAAGAACACGACTTTGAAATAAGCGCAATCCAAGATTCTTCTTTCTATGTAGATGGTATCCAAAACAACCTGTTTTGCTTTGTTTATGCTTATGACACTTCGATTTGCAGTTTGTGGGTCAATGAATACCGAAATGCAATCAAAGATTATTTGTCCTCTTTCGATTGAGATTAACTTAAACACCTATGGTTGATTTTGGCTGATAACAAACATTTCACTGCGATTTTTGGTTGAATGTGCATTCTTTTTGCTTTGGTTGTGTGATTCTAGTGCAAAACCAAAAAACACCATGCAAATTCAAATAAGCCCTCTCGAAGCTTATTCGTCTTCTGGAAGAAGTATATGGAAGAGGAATGGTGTTTCTTTATTTTGGTCGCATTACATTCACTTTGCCATTTTGGGGTAAATGTGCATTAACACCAAAGAACAATACTTTTTATTAAGCGAAATCCAAGATTCTTCTTTCTATGTAGACGGAACCCAAAACAACCTGTTTTGCGTTGATTATGCTTATGATACTTCGATTTTCTATTTGTGGGTGAATGAAAACCGAGTGCAATCCAAGCTTCTTCTCCCTCTTTCAATTGAGATGAACCAAAACACCCATGCTTGATTTGGGCTGATAACATACATTTCGCTCTGCGATTTTTGGTTGAATGTGCATTCTAAACCCAAAAACAGCTATCTGAAATAAACCCAATCAGAGCGTTTTCATCTTCTTTCTACGTAGATGGAACGCATAACACCTTATTGCTTTGTTTGGGGGTGATTCTGGTGCTCACCCAAAAAACACCATGTAAATTCCAACTATGATTCTATGAATTGAAATAAGCCCAATCGAAACTTATTCCTCTTCTTTCTACGCATATGGATGCGGAAATATGGCGTTTTGTTATTTTGGTCTCATTACATACACTTTGCGATTTCTGGGTAAAAGTGCATTAATACCAAAGAACACGACTTTGAAATAAGCGAAATCCAAGATTCTTATTTCTATGTAGATGGAACCGAATACCTGTTTTGCTTTCTTTAGGCTTATTACACTTTGCTTTGTTATTTGTGGGTAAATGAACACCGAAAGAGCAATCCAAGCTTATTCGTTCTCTTTCTATTGAGATGAACTTAAACACCTATATGGTTGATTTTGGCTGATAAAAAACATTTCACTCTGCGATTTTTGGTTGAATGTGCATTCTTTTTGCTTTGGTTGTGTGATTCTAGTGCAAACCCAAAAAACACCCTGTGAATTGAAATAAGCCTCGAAGCTTATGCGTCTTCTTTCTCCGCATATGGAAGCGGAAATATGGTGTTTTGTCATTTTAGGCTCATTACACTCACTTGGCGATTTGTGGGTCAATGTACATTAGAACCAAAGAACACGACTTTGAAATAAGCGCAATCCAAGATTCTTCTTTCTATGTAGATGGTATCCAAAACAACCTGTTTTGCTTTGTTTATGCTTATGACACTTCGATTTGCAGTTTGTGGGTCAATGAATACCGAAATGCAATCAAAGATTATTTGTCCTCTTTCGATTGAGATTAACTTAAACACCTATGGTTGATTTTGGCTGATAACAAACATTTCACTGCGATTTTTGGTTGAATATGCATTCTTTTTGCTTTGGTTGTGTGATTCTAGTGCAAACCCAAAAAACACCATGCAAATTCAAATAAGCCCTCTCGAAGCTTATTCGTCTTCTGGAAGAAGTATATGGAAGAGGAATGGTGTTTCTTTATTTTGGTCGCATTACATTCACTTTGCCATTTTGGGGTAAATGTGCATTAACACCAAAGAACAATACTTTTTATTAAGCGAAATCCAAGATTCTTCTTTCTATGTAGACGGAACCCAAAACAACCTGTTTTGCGTTGATTATGCTTATGATACTTCGATTTTTTATTTGTGGGTGAATGAAAACCGAGTGCAATCCAAGCTTCTTCTCCCTCTTTCAATTGAGATGAACCAAAACACCCATGCTTGATTTGGGCTGATAACATACATTTCGCTCTGCGATTTTTGGTTGAATGTGCATTGTAACCCCAAAAACACTTATTTGAAATAAGCCCAATCAGAGCGTTTTCATCTTCTTCCTATGTAGATGGAATCCAGAAGACCTTTCTGCTTTGGTAGTGTGATTCTGGTGCAAACAGAAGGGGAGGGAAACGGGCGGAAGAGCCTGTGCTGCCGCCATCTTGGGCAAGAGCTGGGGGTACCCGGAAGGAGGTGCCACCGGAGGAGAGGCAAGCGGACAGGAAGGGGAGGGAAACGGGCGGAAGAGCCTGTGCTGCCGCCATCTTGGGCGAGGGCAGGGGGTACCCGGAAGGAGGTGCCACCGGAGGAGAGGCAAGAGGACAGGAAGGGGAGGGAAACGGGCGGAAGAGCCTGTGCTGCCGCCATCTTGGGCGAGGGCAGGCGTACCGGAAGAAGGTGCCACCGGAGGAGAGGCAAGCGGACAGGAAGGGGAGGGAAACGGGCGGAAGAGCCTGTGCTGCCGCCATCTTGGGCGAGGGCAGGGGTACCGGAAGGAGGTGCCACCGGAGGAGAGGCAAGCTGACAGGAAGGGGAGGGAAACGGGCGGAAGAGGCGCTGCGACCTTGGGCCAGCAGAGACGTGCCGAGCCAGGCTGGCCCTCTCTCTTTCTCCCGCCCACTCTCTCTCGACCCCGCTCTCCCCAGGGGGCAGCCCTGCCCCCCGCCCCGCCCTCACCTGCCTTTCTCCCCCAGTGGCCTTCCTCTCGTGCCCCTTGGCGGAGGGATAGGGCGGGTGGGCCGCGGAAGTTTATATACAAGAATATACATACCTAGATATAGGTGTCCGTTTGTAAATAAATAAAAATAAAACGGATATATGTATATGTGTGTGTATATATGCAGTGCTTCTTATCTAAAAAAAATGATTGGGGGTACTCTCATTTTGACTCAAGAAAATCGCCATTTTTTAGTTCAAACCGGGAAAAATAAATACAGTAAATGTACAAAAGTACATTCACAAAATGTTTTATGCATTCCTCTGTGCCCCCCCCCGAAAAAAGCACTATATGTTCTGCCAAGGGCAGGGTTATTTCTGGATCTGGAGCCAATAAGCACACCAGTGGATGAAGAATAAGCAATGCTTTATTTGCATAAGGTTTTTTTTTTGTTTTTTTTAATAATAAATTTTATTGATTTTCCATGCAATTATACATTTTTATCCAAAATACAACAAATTATCTCCTTTTTTGAACTTCCTTCAGCGTCTCTGATAATCATCCATATTTATAACTTTAATTACACATTCCCTTCTTTCGTATTGCCATTATACCTCCCTTCCCCCACTATTTCATATTAACAATATTTCTCTATTTTTACAGTGCCTCTTGAAATCCCACTAGAGTTGTGTTCACGCCGCATACGTTTTTCAGATAATCTACGAACTTTCCCCAGTCTTCGATGAACTTTTGGTCTTTGGTGTATCTGATTTTCCCAGTTAATTTGTCCAATTCCGCATAATCTGTCAATTTCAGTCTCCATTCTTTTATCGTCGGTATTTCCTCTTGCTTCCATTTCTGGGCCAACAAGATTCTGGCTGCCGTTGCTGCATATTGAAAGAGTTTACAGTCTTTTCTTCGTATGTCCTTTCCTAAGATCTCTAAAAGAAAAGAAAAGCCTCCGGTTTTTTTGCAAAAGTCAGTGGCGTAGCGTGGGTTGTCAGCACCCGGGGCAAGGCAAGTAATTTGCGCCCCCTAACCCGTGGATTTGCGCCCCCTAACCCCCAGATGTTGCGCCCGGTGCGGCCGGCCCCCCCTGCACCCCCCACGCTACGCCACTGGCAAAAGTATATCTTAACAGTTTTTTCATTTTATTGTATATCATTTCCCAAAAGCTTTTCACTTTCTTATTCCCACCACACATGAAAGAACGTCCCTTCTTTTTCTTTACATTTCCAACATTTGTTACACGTCTTATACATCTTTGCTAACTTTACAGGTGTGATGTACCATCTGTAAAACATTTTCATAACATTTTCTTTCAGTGCCGTGCATGCAGTAAATTTTATATTCTCTTTCCACAATTTTTCCCATTCATCAAATTGAATATTATACCCAAAATCTTTGGCCCACTGTATCATTACCGATTTAACCTCTTCATCTTTCGTATGTGTCAGGGGTTTAGGAGCAGAGGCACGGGCAAGGGAGGAGACAGAGAGCGAAGGGGAGGAGGCAGAAGAAAAGATGAGTGATGACGACGACCCGAGATCTCCCAGTCTTTCCAGTGAATCAGAGGATTCACAGAAAGGAGCACCAGTGGCCAGGGCAAGGGGGGAGTCTAGGGGGGCACCCCAGGAAGATAGAGCCAGAGGAGACTCAGTGGGGAGCAGCTGGAAATCGGGACCAGCGTCACCGCCAGGAAGCAGGGAAGAGGAAGGGAGCCAGGGGGGAAACGCTGGCAGCTCACCACAGGAGGGAGGGCATGAGTCAGGAGTGGCCACGCCTCCATCGGGGAGCGAAGAAACGGTTAAGAGGAAAGTGGAAGGTTGGGCGCGCGCGCCAAGTTCAAATGCAGAGGAAGGCGGCGCAGTAAGCAGCCCCGAAAGGGAACCAGGTCCTAAAGCCCGGCGCAAGGAGGCAGGAGGGTCCGGGTCAGCGTCAGAAGAATCCCGGAAGGAAGAAGCCCCGGGGGGTAGAGGGACCCAGAGGAGGACAGTCAGGCGGAAAAGGTGGAGCAAGGCTAGGATATTAAGTTGGTGCACACGGGGCGGAGACTCAGACGGAGCTTCGCCGATCTAGCTACTAGACGTAGAGTTTGCGCGCAGCAGCGTGAGAATGGAAACTGTAATTCAATAAAGACTTTTACTTAATGATCGCTGGCTAGCGTGATCCTCTGTGAGCTAGGATCTTCAAGCAGCTCTGACAGTAAGCTCCGTCTCATCATTGTGGGCATCTACAGCCTCGAGGAGGGGAGAGAAACAGGTGCCTACTAGCGAGCTCACGAACGGCAGACGACATGACGGCTGAGCAGCAGATAGAGGACCTCAGAAAAGCAGTGGCACAACTGAACGCCGAGGTTCTCGCATCCAGGAAGAGAGAGGAGGAGGCAGCTGCCGCCTGCAGGGATCTCCAGGTCAGGTTAGACGTGCTGACAAAGCAGACACCCCGGCAGGAGGGAATTGGGTTGGCGAGACGGGCAGGCGGGCTAGTCTCTCACTTCGATGGGAACCTGCAACAGTATCCCAACTTTAGAGCCGACGTACTGTGCGCACTGCAACTGCTGCATAAAGACTTTAGAGATGAACAAGAGAGAGTGGGGTTCATCATGTCCCATCTGCATGGGGATGCGAAAGCATGGCTACGCAATTTATGGAGAGATAAGGATCCGGCGCTCCAGAATGCGGATGCCTTTATTAAAGCAATGGATGGGTGCTTTTTATCAAGTATTGACGTGGATCTTGCACGAAAGGAGGTGCATGGGCTGAGACAAGGGAGGGCCAGCGTCAGGCAGTATCATGCCCGCTTTTTCGCCTTGGTCAGTGCCCTGGAATGGGACAGAGATTCGGCTCCTGTAAGAGACCTCTTTTGGGAGGGGCTGCACAACTCGATTAAAGATGAGATCGCGAGGGGGGAGAGACCCCGAACCACCCAGGAGGTCGTTCAGAGGGCACTGGCAGTGGGGGTGAGGCTGGAAGGACGTCCGTGGAGCAGGGACGAAGGGCGTGGAGGGCGCGAACCAGCCGGGGGCCCCTCCTTCCTTCCCAGAGAAGCAGCGCGGGCGCAATCCACGCCTCCGCCAGGAGGAGGAGCCGAACCTATGGAGGTTGGAGGTGCAAGGGCTCAGTCAGCAACCAGAGCCCTAGCACCGGCAGCAGTGAAAGCGAAGCCTCCTAGAGGGAACAGGAAGTGTTACGTCTGTGAGGAACCAGGGCATATGGCAAAAGAGTGTCCCCAGAGGCCCCACAAGCTCACTGCAGCCTCAGCAATGGTGACTGCAGCAACGCAGCAAGGAGGACCACAGCAGGGAAACGACGCAGTCTGGCTGGAGGAAGAGGCACTGGGGCCCAGCCAGACGTGTTAGTGACGCAGTCCCCAGAAATTTTGCAGCCCGTGAACCCCCTCCCGCCCAAACCAGTAGTGCGGCTCACAGCATCTCTCCAGCTGCCCAATGGAATCACCATAGACGTGCCAATCACCATCGACTCAGGCAGCAATGCGGACTTTATAGGGCAGGACTTTGTCGACAGGCACGCTGTGCAGTTGCTGCCAGCCACACTGCCCCTGCAGGTTGTCACGGTGGATGGCAGGGAGCTGCTCGGGGGGCAAGTGGTGAAGCAGACGCCACCAATGGTGATGCGACTTGGGAATCACAGAGAAATCATCAGCTTCAACGTCACTCAACTATCTGACACGCCCGTTGTATTGGGCATGAGTTGGCTGGACAAGCACAGCCCAACGATGGCTTGGTACCAGAGGCAGCTGACCTTCGGCTCTTCCTTTTGTGCTGAACACTGCATCGTGCCCAGGCAGGAAGGAGAGGAAGAGGAGTCACAGCTGCTGCTAGGCACGCTGCAAGCGATTCCCCACAAGTACGCTGAATTTTTGGAAGTTTTCTGCGAGAAGGAGGCAGACAGGCTACCCCCTCACAGACCATATGACTGCAAAATTGACCTGCTGCCGGGGGCGGCGCTGCCTAAAGGGAAACTGTATTCCATGTCAGAGGACGAACTGCAAGAACTCAAGGAGTTCATTGATCATAATTTGCAGCGCGGCTTCATCCGGGAGTCCAAGGCAGTGGGGGGCAGTCCCGTATTCTTTGTTAAGAAGCGGGACACGCCCCAAAAGAGACTCGTAGTGGATTACAGGATTTTGAACAGTGTGACTAGGCCATCGGACTTCCCCATGCCCCGAATTGACGACCTCCTCGCGAAGGTACGGAAGGGCAGAGTGTTCACCAAGTTGGACCTGCGGGGGGCGTACAACCTCATTCGCATGCGGGAGGGTGATGAGTGGAAGACAGCCATGTTCACGCCCCTGGGGACCTACGAATATAGAGTTATGCCTTTTGGATTGCAAAATGGCTCCCACGTTTTTCAAGCATTTATGCATCACGTGTTGGCGGGACTTCTCTACAAGACGTGCGTCTGTTTCTTAGATGACATCCTGATCTTTTCGGAGTCGCAGCAGGAGCATGACAAGCACGTCAAGGAAGTGCTGAGCAGGCTAAAGCAACATAGGCTCTACGCCAAGCTGGAGAAGTGCCAATTTGACGTGCCGGAGGTGGATTTTCTGGGCTACAAGCTGTCTGACAAGGGGCTCGCCATGGACAGCGCCAAGGTTCGAGCGGTGTTGGATTGGAAGAGCCCGCGCAACCGGAAGGAGGTCCAACGGTTTGTCGGCTTTGCGAACTTCTATCGCAAGTTTATCAAGGGCTTCGCGATGCAGACGGCGGCCATCACTGACACGCTTAGCTCCAAGAAAAAGAAGTTCATTTGGACAGAGCAGGCGGAGCAGTCCTTTCAGGCACTCAAGCGTCTCTTCGCGTCGGAAGAGCAGCTGCTTCATGTCAACCCCAGCAAGCCGATGAGGGTGGAGACAGACGCTTCGGACAGAGCCGTGGGGGCGGTCCTGCTGCAGAAAGACCCGCAGGGGGTGTGGCGACCGGGAGCGTTTTACTCCAGGAAGCTCAGCAAGTCCGAGCAGAACTACACCATATGGGACAGGGAGTTGCTGGCCATTCATGCAGCGTTCAAGGCGTGGAGGCACTTTCTGATCGGCGCCAAGCACACGGTGCAGGTTTGCACGGACCACAAGAATCTAGAGCACTGGCGCACGGCACAGTTCCTGAACCAGAGGCAGATACGTTGGGCTGAGTTCTTTGCGAACTTCGACTTCCGAATAGAGTATGTCCCGGGGGACACCAACATCATGGCAGACGCTCTCTCCCGTAAGCCACAGTATCTGGAGGACGCAACACCAGCGGCCGCCATGCACATCTTCGCACCGACAGTGTGGGCGTGCGCCGCGGCGACCGTGGACCTAGAGGCGGTGCGGCGAGCGTTGCAGGGGGACTCCTTCGCACAAGCAAAGATGGCAGAGGTGCAAAGGGGCAAGGCAGCGGCCGACGGTTTCCAGCTAAGAGATGGATTGCTCATCCGTAAAGGGGCCATCTACGTGCCGGGAGACGAACTTCGAGCCAAGGTGCTGCAGCAGCTGCACGACGCGCCCACGGCCGGGCACTTTGGCAAGGAGAAGACGGTGGAATTAGTAGCCAGGGATTTCTGGTGGCCTGGAATGAGAGGGGAGGTCGCAGACTACGTGGCGAGGTGTGACACCTGCCAGAGGGCCAAACCAGTGCACAAATCGCCGGCCGGACTGTTGGAACCGCTGCCAACTCCGGTCGAACCTTGGGAAAGGGTGGCCCTGGACTTTGTCACGGATCTGCCCAGCTCAAGGGGCAAGACGGCAGTGCTGGTGGTGGTGGACCTGTTTTCCAAGATGGCGCATTTCATTCCGTGTGCTAAGGTGGCCACGGCGGAGCAAACCGCCAAACTGTTCATAGACCACGTGTTCAAGGTTCACGGTCTGCCACGGTCTATTCTGTCCGACCGCGGGCGGCAGTTCATCTCGAACTTCTGGCAGAAGCTGATGGGCTTCCTGAACGTCAAGATCAACCTGGCGTCGGCGAGACACCCGCAGACCAACGGGCAAGCGGAGCGGGTCAATGCCATCATGCAGCAGTACCTGAGATGTTATGCAAATCAACAGCCTGCGACGTGGGTGGATTACCTGCCGCTTGCAGAGTTCGCCTACAACAACACGAAGCACGTATCCACGGGGGTCACGCCGTTCTTCGCCAACAACGGGAGGCACCCCAGAACCTTCCCGGGACTGGAAAGAATGGGGGAGGGGGAGCCGCAGACAGCAGATGCGTTCGCGTCGGAGCTGCAGGAAGTCCACGATCAGCTGAGGCGCCACCTGGAGCTGGCCAAGCACGCATACAAGGTACAAGCAGACAAGCACAGAAGGGTTGGAGAAGAGCTCCACGTGGGAGACTGGGTTTGGTTAGCGGCCCACGCAGTGCCGGCCAGGTCGTTGGCCAAGAAGAAACTAGGGCATAAACAACTGGGGCCCTACCAAGTCGAAGAGCAGGTCAACCCGGTAGCTTTCAGACTGGCACTTCCGGAGGGTTCCAGAATGCATCCGGTATTCCACAGATCGGTGCTCACTCCCTACAAGGCACCGCACAGGTTCCAGGAACCCGGAACGGCGCCGAGTCCGGCCAGAGACAGAACAGGGCACGCGGGAGCGGCACAGAAGGAGCGCATCAACGAAGTCACGGAGATTTTGGACTCCAGATGGGGGGAAGAGGGGGTAGAATACTTTCTCGCCAAGGAGGGCACCCCGGCCAGTGCGAACAGCTGGGTGCCGGGCTACGCCTTAGACGAACCTCTGCTCAAAGACGAGTTTCATGCCCTCTTCCCACATAGACCTATGCCAGCAGACTTTTTCGACGACTGGCTTTTCACGCCCACGCTTTCGGCCAGCACGTTCCGGGGGTTCGACTCGGACGAGGAACCAACACGAGACGTCCGTTCCCCGGAGGGGTCACCCTCGGGATCTGCCTCAGAACCTTCGTATTGGTGGGACGATAGGCCAGAGGAGCAGTTCCGCAGAAAGTGGCTGGACTGCTCAGGACGAGCAACGCCGCCAGGAGGAAGTGAGGGAGAGACGGACATGGACATTTTCGGGGACGACCCTGGTTTCGAGCACGGCGGCACAGAGATGGAAGCGGAGGTGACCGGCGTCGACGAGAGCAGGGAGGAAGACCCGGAAGAGTTCAGATGGAGGCCCGCCACGGGAAGCGACCGATATCCGACGTTCGTCCCTTTGCAACAGCAGCCCCCAGCTCCAGCACCGGAAGGAGGGGAGGGGGGACTGGGGGGCTTCGAGGGGGGGATGGATGTCAGGGGTTTAGGAGCAGAGGCACGGGCAAGGGAGGAGACAGAGAGCGAAGGGGAGGAGGCAGAAGAAAAGATGAGTGATGACGACGACCCGAGATCTCCCAGTCTTTCCAGTGAATCAGAGGATTCACAGAAAGGAGCACCAGTGGCCAGGGCAAGGGGGGAGTCTAGGGGGGCACCCCAGGAAGATAGAGCCAGAGGAGACTCAGTGGGGAGCAGCTGGAAATCGGGACCAGCGTCACCGCCAGGAAGCAGGGAAGAGGAAGGGAGCCAGGGGGGAAACGCTGGCAGCTCACCACAGGAGGGAGGGCATGAGTCAGGAGTGGCCACGCCTCCATCGGGGAGCGAAGAAACGGTTAAGAGGAAAGTGGAAGGTTGGGCGCGCGCGCCAAGTTCAAATGCAGAGGAAGGCGGCGCAGTAAGCAGCCCCGAAAGGGAACCAGGTCCTAAAGCCCGGCGCAAGGAGGCAGGAGGGTCCGGGTCAGCGTCAGAAGAATCCCGGAAGGAAGAAGCCCCGGGGGGTAGAGGGACCCAGAGGAGGACAGTCAGGCGGAAAAGGTGGAGCAAGGCTAGGATATTAAGTTGGTGCACACGGGGCGGAGACTCAGACGGAGCTTCGCCGATCTAGCGACTAGACGTAGAGTTTGCGCGCAGCAGCGTGAGAATGGAAACTGTAATTCAATAAAGACTTTTACTTAATGATCGCTGGCTAGCGTGATCCTCTGTGAGCTAGGATCTTCAAGCAGCTCTGACAGTATGCCATTCCAACAATATCTTATACATTTTTGACCGAGTTTTATATTAATTGTTTATTATGTCTATTTGAGATTTAGATTCTTTTTCTACATAACCCCTTTCTTTTAAGTCTTTTTTAAACATTTCGTTTACTTGAAAGTAATGCAACCAATCATATACATAATCTTTAACTTGTTCAAATGGTTTCAATTTCCATTTTCCTCCTTCTTTAATTACCAATTCACCATATGTACTCCAATTACCTCTCATATTAATTTTCTTAACACTCATTACCTCCAGCGGAGATAGCCAATAAGGGACTTTTGGTTCCAATATATTTTTGTATCTATCCCATACTTCTATTAAAGAACTCCTGAAAATGTGGTTTCCCGCTCAGGCTTGTGCGATTTTGAATATGACACCTGAAGCTGGAGGATGCCCCACGGCGACTGGTGGAGCTGGGATTGGGCTGAGGTGGGTGATGAAGGTGGGGCTCACACAAGGCACCCCTAAGTGTCCGGGTCAGGAGGGATGACCATTGAGTGCCTCCAGCTCACAACCCTGTGTGGTGGGCTGAGGGGATGGGAATGAATCATCCCAATAACAATTTACACCCGGCTGGGTGTGAACGGAGCTGATTCAGCCCTCTCTTTCTCTCCCGATAAGTATTTTCTATTTTCTAGGGTGCTAGTCTCCGTCCAGGTGGGCGCCGTGCCACCCGCCTCGCAAGCGAGACTCTTCCGCTACCACTACCAGCTTTCCAGGGAGAAAGTGGCAAGTCAGGGTTTGCTTGGGCCAATGGAACTCCCTGCCAAAGGAAGAGCCTCCGGCACTTGAATCCACTGCCCACCTGACTCTTCTTTTCATCTCTCAGCTGGCACCGAGTTCTGGTTGGGCCTGGCAAGAGAAGAAGCTTCTGGTCGACAGCGGTGGCAAGTTTCAGGCAAGCCTTTTCAGAAAGTTTGGGGGCTGTGGGACTGCCTGCCACTGGAGTTGCTATAATAATGAATTTTCCTTATGTTATTCCTGTTAAACTCCTTTTAAAGGTGACAATGTTTGTCCACTTTTGGGACTGCCTACCACTGGATGCCCTATAAAGATATGGGGCTTTTCAGCATGAAAAAGAAATCCCAATGACCCCTTTGGGACTCACTGCTACAGTGCCGGGGGGGCTTTGGAACTCCCTGCCACTTTGAAATGCCTCTCTGGGCGAGGCGTTCAGCAGGTGGTGGGTTCGAATTCCTCCCTGGCAGGAATGCAGACTTAAAGCTGCTAGTCTGAACCCGTGTCTTGCGGTGGACAACATAGCGTACGCAGCCGGAGGTGGGTGCGAGGAGCAGTGCCAGGGGAGCAGCAAGGAAGGTGAAGAAGCCCAGCAATTGGTGGATCCAGGGTTTGAGAGACAGTATTTTTGCACGGCTTCTTTCCGGCCAGAGCAAAGAAAAGTGACCATGAGAGTAGAGATAATTTATTAAATTTATCTGCTTTATCTGGTTCAATAATTATAATAATCATAATTATTATTTAATTATTGTCAGGGGTTCAGGAGCAGAGGCACAGGAAAGGGAGGAAACAGAGAGTGAGGGGGAGGAATCCGAAGGAAATATGAGCGATGACAGCGGCCCCAGATCTCTGAGTCTTTCCAGTGAATCGGAAGATTCACAGAAAGGGGCACCAGTGGTCAGAGCAAGGGGGGCGCCTAGGGGGACACCCCAGGAAGAAGGGACCAGAGGGGACTCAGAGAGCAGCAGTTGGAAATCGGGACCAGCTTCCCCACCAGAGCGCAGTAGGGGGGAGGGGTCCCAGGTATCGGGATCTGGCGGCTCGCCGCAAGCGGGAGGGCATGAGTCAGGATTGGCCACACCTCCATCGGGGAGCGAGGAAACGGTCAAGAGGAAGGTTGAAGGCTGGGCGTGCGCGCCAAGTTCAAATACACAGGAAGGCAGCACAGTAAGCAGCCCGGATAGGGAGCCAGGTCCTAAAGCCCGCCGCAAGGAGGGAGAAGAGTCCGGGGGGGTCAGCGTCAGAAGAGTCCAGGAAGGAAGAGGCCACGGGGGGTAGAGGGACCCAGAGGAGGAAGGAAAGACGGAAGAGGTGGAGCAAGGCTAGAGTATTAAGTTGGTGTACAGGAGGCGGAGACTCAGACGGAGCTTCGCCGGTCTAGCTTCTAAGACGTAGAGCTGCGCGCGGCGGCTTGGAAATTGAAACTGTAACTCAATAAAGACTTTTGTACAGTACTGCCGGCTAGCGTGGTCCTCTGTGAGCTGGGACCTGGAAGCGGCTCTGACAGTAAGCTCCGTCTCCCTTTTGTACCAAAAGCCTCGCAGCGTGAGTGGGCGCAGCGAGGGGTGAAGATTGGTGCTTCGCGAGCTCACGAAAGTCAGACGAGATGAATAGTGAACAGCAGATAGCAGCCCTGCAAAACGCAGTGACACAACTAAACGCCGAGATACTCGCATCCAGGAAGAGGGAGGAGGAAGCGGCTGCCGCCTACAGGGATCTCCAGATCAGGTTGGAAGTGCTTACAAAGCAGGGGCAACCGGGACCCAAATCGGAGGGAATTGGGCTGGAGAGAAGAGGAGGCAGCCTTGTATCTCATTTCGATGGGAATTTACAGCAGTACCACAACTTCCGAGCAGATGTGCAGTTTGCGCTGCAACTGCTGGACAAAGACTTTAGAGATGAGCAAGAGAAGGTGGGGTTTATTTTATCCCATTTGCATGGAGACGCTAAAGCGTGGCTGCGCAATCTGTGGAGAGATCAGGATCCGGCGCTCCGAAGTGCGGATGCCTTCATTAAAGCGACGGATTCGTGTTTTTTATCAAATATAGACGTTGATATCGCCAGAAAAGAGATACATGGGCTGAAACAAGGGAGGGCCATTGTGAGGCAGTATCATTCCCACTTTTTTGCACTGGTCAGTGCCCTGGAATGGGACAAAGATTCAGCTCCAGTCAGAGACCTTTTCTGGGAAGGGTTGAACAGTGCGGTAAAAGACGAAATTGCGCAGGGGGAGAGACCCCGGAGCACTCAGGAGATCGTTCAGAGGGCGCTGACGATTGGGGTGCGTCTAGAAGAACGTCCATGGAGCAGAGACGAAGGGCGTGGAGGACGCGAGTCGGCAAGAGCGCCTTCCTTCTTTCCCAGGGATGCAGCGCGTGCGCACTCCACGCCTCCGCCAGGAGGAGGAGGGGAACCTATGGAGGTTGGAGGCGCCAGGGCTCAGTCAGCAACCAGAGCCCTAGCACCGGGAGCAGTCAAAGCGAAGCCTCCTAGAGGGAACAGGAAGTGCTACCTCTGTGACAGTCCTCAGCACATGGCGAAAGAGTGTCCCCAGAGGCTCCACAAGCACACTGCAGCCTCCGCGACGGTAACAGAAGCAACTCAGCAGAGAGAACCACAGCAGGGAAACGACGGAGTCTGGCTGGAAACAGAGGCACTGGGGCCCAGCCAGACGAGTCAGTGAAGCAGTCCCCAGAGATTTTGCAGCCCACAGACCCCCTCCCACCCAGACCAGTAGTGCAGCTCACCGCATCGCTCCAGCTACCCAATGGACTTACAATGGAAGTGCCAATTACCATTGACTCTGGTAGCAACGCGGACTTTATAGGACAGGATTTCATCGAGCAGCACAATATAACGCTACTGCCAGCCACGCTGCCCCTGAAGGTTGTCACGGTGGATGGCAGGGAATTGCTAGGGGGGCAGGTGGTGAAGCAAACGCCACCGATGGTGATGCAAATTGGAAATCACAGGGAAGTCATCAGCTTTAATGTCACCCAACTGTCGGACACGCCTGTAGTATTGGGCATGAGTTGGCTGGACAGGCACAGTCCAACGTTGGCTTGGTACCAGCGGCAACTAACTTTCGGCTCCCCTTACTGTGCAGAACACTGCATCCTGCCCAGACCGGAGGGGGAAGAAGAGGACACACAGCTGCAATTAGGCACGCTGCAAGCAGTGCCCCACAAGTACGCAGAATTTTTGGAGGTTTTCTGCGAGAAGGAGGCGGACAAGCTGCCTCCCCACAGGCCCTATGACTGCAAGATTGACCTCCTGCCAGGGGCGACGCTGCCGACAGGGAAACTGTATTCCATGTCTGAAGATGAGCTGCAGGAACTCAGGGAGTTCATAGATCATAATTTGGAGCGCGGGTTCATCCGGGAGTCCAAGGCAGTGGGGGGCAGTCCTGTATTCTTTGTGAGGAAGAAGGACACGCCCCCAAAAAGACTTGTGGTGGACTATAGGATTTTGAACTCGAAAACCAAGCCCACGGCTTTCCCCATGCCCAAGATCGACGACCTCCTCGCGACGGTGCGCAAAGGACGCGTGTTCACCAAGTTGGATCTGCGAGGGGCGTACAACCTTATTCGCATACGGGAGGGCGACAAGTGGAAGACGGCCATGTTCACGCCCCTGGGCACCTACGAATACAGAGTTATGCCGTTTGGATTACAAAATGGCTCCCACTGTTTTCAAGCTTTCATGCATCACGTGTTAGCGGGGCTCCTCTACAAGAAGTGTGTCTGCTTCCTGGACGACATCCTGATATTTTCAGAATCACAGGAGGTTCACGACAGAGACGTCAAGGAAGTTCTGCAAAGGCTACAGGAGCATAGACTGTACGCCAAGCTGGAGAAGTGCCAGTTCGACATGACGGAGGTGGATTTCCTGGGCTACAAGTTGTCGGACAAGGGGCTAGCCATGGACAGCGCCAAGGTTCGTGCAGTGTTGGACTGGAAGAGCCCGCGCAGCCGGAAGGAGGTCCAGCGGTTTGTCGGCTTTGCTAACTTCTATCGCAAGTTCATCAAGGGGTTCGCGATGCAGACAGCGGCCATTACCGACACGCTCAGCTCCAAGAAGAAGAAGTTCATCTGGACGGAGCAGGCGGAGCAGTCCTTTCGGAAACTCAAGCGCCTCTTCTCGTCCGAAGAGCAGCTACTGCATGTAAATCCCGGCAAACCGATGAGGGTTGAAACAGACGCCTGAGACAGGGCCGTGGGAGCAGTCCTGTTGCAGCAAGACCCGCATGGGGATTGGAGGCCGTGCGCCTTCTACTCCAGGAAGCTCAGCAAGTCGGAGCAGAACTACACCATCTGGGACAGGGAGTTGCTTGCCATTCATGCAGCATTCAAGGCGTGGAGGCACTTCCTGATCGGAGCCAAACACACAGTGCAGGTCCGCACGGACCATAAGAATCTGGAGTACTGGCGCACGGCGAGGTTCCTGAACCAGAGACACATACGTTGGGCGGAGTTCTTTGCGGAACTTCGACTTCAGGATAGAGTACGTCCCAGGTGACAACAACGTCATGGCGGATGCACTGTCCAGGAAGCCGCAATACCTCGAGGAGGCGACGCCAGCGGCGGCCAAGCACATTTTCGCACCAGAAGCATGGGCGTGCGCTTCGACAACCGTAGACCTGGATGCTGTACGTCGCGCGCTGCAGGAAGACTCCTTCGCACGAGCGAAGATGGAGGAGGTGCACAGGGGCACGGCGAAGGGCGACGAGTTCCAGATACGCGAAGGGTTGCTCATCCGCAAAGGGGCCCTCTACGTGCCGGGAGACGAACTCCGCGCTAAGGTACTGCAGCAGTTGCACGACGCACCCACCGCCGGGCACTTTGGCACTGAGAAGACGACAGAATTAGTCGCCAGAGACTTCTGGTGGCCCAAGATGCGGGGAGAAGTCGCGGATTACGTCGCGAGGTGCGACACCTGCCAGAGGGCTAAGACAGTGCATAAACCGCCGGCGGGACTGCTGGAACCGCTGCAAACTCCGCTCGAACCGTGGGAGAGGGTGGCCCTGGACTTTGTCACGGATCTGCCCAGCTCGAGGGGCAAGACAGCAGTGCTAGTGGTGGTGGACATGTTCACCAAAATGGCACATTTCATTCCGTGTGCGAAAGTGGCCACGGCGGAACAGACCGCCAAACTGTTCATAGATCACGTGTTCAAGGTTCACGGTCTGCCACGGTCTATACTGTCCGACCGGGGGCGACAGTTCATCTCGAACTTCTGGCAGAAGCTGATGGGCATCCTGAATGTCAAGATCAACCTAGCGTCGGCGAGACACCCGCAGACCAACGGACAAGCGGAGCGGGTCAATGCCATCATGCAGCAGTACCTGAGATGTTACGCAAATCAGCAGCCTGCAACGTGGGTGGACTACCTGCCACTCGCCGAGTTCGCCTACAACAACACGAAGCACGTGTCCACGGGGGTGACGCCGTTCTTCGCCAACAATGGGAGGCATCCCAGAACCTTCCCGGGACTACAGAGAGTGGGGGAGGGGGAGCCACAGGCAGCGGACGTCTTCGCGTCAGAGTTGCAGGAGGTCCACGAACAGCTTCGAAGGCAGTTAGAGCTAGCTAAGCACGCATACAAACTGCAGGCTGACAGACACAGGAGGGTTGGGGAAGAAATACAGGTGGGAGACTGGGTTTGGTTGGCAGCCCAGGCAGTGCCGGCCAGATCGTTAGCGAAAAAGAAGCTCGGACATAAGCAGCTAGGGCCCTACCAAGTCGAGGCACAGATCAATCCGGTGGCTTTCCGGCTGACGCTTCCGGAGGGATCCAGGATGCATCCGGTTTTCCATAGGTCAGTACTCACTCCCTACAAGGCACCTCACAGATTTCAGGAGCCAGGGACGGCACTGAGCCCGCTCAGGGAAAGGACCACGCAGGGGGGGTCGCCAGAGGGGGAGCCCATCAACGAGGTCACAGAGATTTTAGACTCAAGATGGGGGGAAGAGGGAGTAGAATACCTTCTCGCCAGAGAGGGCACCTCAGCCAGTGCCAACAGCTGGGTGCCGGGCTACGCTTTGGAGGAACCTCTGCTCAAAGACGAGTTTCATGCCCTCTTCCCACACAGGCCCATGCCAGCCGAGTTTTTCGACGACTGGCTTTTCACACCCACGCTTTCAGCCAGCACGTTCCAGGGGTTCGACTCGGACGAGGAACCGGCACTGGACACACGTTCCCCGGAGAGGTCACCCTCGGGATCTGCCTCAGAACCCTCGTATTGGTGGGATGATCGACCAGAGGAGCAGTGGCGCAGGAAATGGCTGGAGGGTCCCGGGCGAGCAACGTACCCAGAAGAGACCGAGGGAGAGACGGACATGGACGTGTTCAGGGAGGACCTTGGGTTCGAGCACGGAGGCACAGAGATGGAAGCAGAGGAGATCGACGTCGGCGAGGGCAAGGAGGAAGAGCAGGACTTATCCAGTTGGATGTACGCCACGGGAAACGAACTGTATCCGGCACTCACCCCCATAACAACGGAGCACCCAGCACCCACACCTGAAGGAGGGGAGGGGGGAAAGGGGGGCTTCGAGGGGGGATGGATGTCAGGGGTTCAGGAGCAGAGGCACAGGAAAGGGAGGAAACAGAGAGCGAAGGGGAGGAATCCGAAGGAAATATGAGCGATGACAGCGGCCCCAGATCTCTGAGTCTTTCCAGTGAATCGGAAGATTCACAGAAAGGGGCGCCAGTGGTCAGAGCAAGGGGGGCGCCTAGGGGGACACCCCAGGAAGAAGGGACCAGAGAGGACTCAGAGAGCAGCAGTTGGAAATCGGGACCAGCTTCCCCACCAGAGCGCAGTAGGGGGGAGGGGTCCCAGGTATCGGGATCTGGCGGCTCGCCGCAAGTGGGAGGGCATGAGTCAAGATTGGCCACACCTCCATCGGGGAGCGAGGAAACGGTCAAGAGGAAGGTTGAAGGCTGGGCGTGCGCGCCAAGTTCAAATACACAGGAAGGCGGCACAGTAAGCAGCCCGGATAGGGAGCCAGGTCCTAAAGCCCGCCGCAAGGAGGGAGAAGAGTCCGGGGGGTCAGCGTCAGAAGAGTCCAGGAAGGAAGAGGCCACGGGGGGTAGAGGGACCCAGAGGAGGAAGGAAAGACGGAAGAGGTGGAGCAAGGCTAGAGTATTAAGTTGGTGTACAGGAGGCGGAGACTCAGACGGAGCTTCGCCGGTCTAGCTTCTAAGACGTAGAGCTGCGCGCTGCGGCTTGGAAATTGAAACTGTAACTTAATAAAGACTTTTGTACAGTACTGCCGGCTAGCGTGGTCCTCTGTGAGCTGGGACCTGGAAGCGGCTCTGACAATTATATATTCTAATTTTAATAATTACAATTACAATAAGAAAAGTAATCAAAATTACAATAAGAAAAATTGCAATCATTATTATAATTATAATCACGATAGCAATTTTTCTTTCTAAACACACAGACACAGGTAGAAGCCCAGAATGGTAGAGCTAGAAGGGACCCTGGTGGTCATCCAGTCCAATCCCCTGCAATGCACACACAGGCACCTACTAATGGATTCTTTCTGCCCCCAGGGAGCAGAGCCCCCACCCTGCCTTGCGGGGTGCCGTCACTTTGCATTTGTAGGACCGGGTCTGGATTGCGGAGCTGCCCGTTGGTGGGAGAATGAACACCGAAAGAGCAATCCAAGCTTATTTGTCCTCTTTCTATTAACTAAAACACCTATGCTTGATTTGGGCTGATAACATTTCGCTCTGTGATTTTTGGTTGAATGTGCATTCTAACCCCAAAAACAGCTATTTGAAATAAACCCAATCAGAGCGTTTTCATCTTCTTTCTACGTAGATGGAACGCAAAACACCTTATTGCTTTGTTTGGGGGTGATTCTGGTGCTCACCCAAAAAACACCATGTAAATTCCAACTATGATTCTATGAATTGAAATAAGCCCAATCGAAACTTATTCCTCTTCTTTCTACGCATATGGATGCGGAAATATGGCGTTTTGTTATTTTGGTCTCATTACATACACTTTGCGATTTCTGGGTAAAAGTGCATTAATACCAAGGAACACGACTTTGAAATAAGCGAAATCCAAGATTCTTATTTCTATGTAGATGGAACCGAATACCTGTTTTGCTTTCTTTAGGCTTATTACACTTTGCTTTGTTATTTGTGGGTAAATGAACACCGAAAGAGCAATCCAAGCTTATTCGTTCTTTCTATTGAGATGAACTTAAACACCTATGGTTGATTTTGGCTGATAAAAAACATTTCACTCTGCGATTTTTGGTTGAATGTGCATTCTTTTTGCTTTGGTTGTGTGATTCTAGTGCAAACCCAAAAAACACCCTGTGAATTGAAATAAGCCTCGAAGCTTATGCGTCGAAGCTTATGCGTCTTCCATATGCGGAGAAAGAAGCGGAAATATGGTGTTTTGTCATTTTAGGCTCATTACACTCACTTGGCGATTTGTGGGTCAATGTACATTAGAACCAAAGAACACGACTTTGAAATAAGCGCAATCCAAGATTCTTCTTTCTATGTAGATGGTATCCAAAACAACCTGTTTTGCTTTGTTTATGCTTATGACACTTCGATTTGCAGTTTGTGGGTAAATGAATACCGAAATGCAATCCAAGCTTATTCGTCCTCTTTCAATTAAGTTAAACAACCTATGTTTGATTTTGGATGATAACAAACATTTCACTGCTGTCAGGGGTTCAGGAGCAGAGGCAAGGGCAAGGGAGGAAACAGAGAGCGAGGGGGAGGAGGCAGAAGAAAAGATGAGTGATGACGACGACCCGAGATCTCCGAGTCTTTCCAGTGAATCAGAAGATTCACAGAAAGGAGCACCAGTGGCCAGGGCAAGGGGGGAGCCTAGGGGGACACCCCAGGAAGATCGAGCCAGAGGGGACTCAGAGGGGAGCAGTTGGAAATCGGGACCAGCGTCACCGCCAGAGAGCAGGGAAGAGGAAGGGCGCCAGGGATCAAGCGCTGGCAGCTCACAACAGGAGGGAGGGCACGAGGCAGGAGTGGCCACACCTCCATCGGGGAGCGAAGAAACGGTCAGACGGAAAGTGGAAGGTTGGGCGCGCGCGCCAAGTTCAAATGCACAGGAAAGTGACGCAGTAGGCAGCCCGGAGAGGGAGCCAGGTCCTAAAGCCCGGCGCAAGGAGACAGGAGGGTCCGGGGGGTCGGCGTCAGAGGAATCCCGGAGGGAAGAGACCCCGGGGGGCAGAGGGACCCAGAGGAGAACAGTCAGGCGGAAAAGGTGGAGCAGGGCTAGGATATTAAGTTGGTGCACAAGGGGTGGGGACTCAGACGGAGCTTCGCCGATCTAACCATAAGACGTAGAGTTGCACGCAGCAGCTTGAGAATGGAAACTGTAACTCAATAAAGACTTTTACTTAATGATCGCTGGCTAGCGTGATCCTCTGTGAGCTAGGATCGGGGAGCAGCTCTGACAACTGCGATTTTTGGTTGAATGTGCATTCTTTTTGCTTTGGTTGTGTGATTCTAGTGCAAACCCAAAAAACACCATGCAAATTCAAATAAGCCCTCTCGAAGCTTATTCGTCTTCTGGAAGAAGCATATGGAAGAGGAAATATGGTGTTTCTTTATTTTGGTCGCATTACATTCACTTTGCGATTTTTGGGTAAATGTGCATTAACACCAAAGAACACGACTTTTTAATAAGCAAAATCCAAGATTCTTTTTTCTATGTATACGGAACTCAAAACAACCTGTTTTGCTTTCTTTTGGCTTATTATACTTTACCTTACCTTTACTGTTAACCAACCAACAAGCTGTCTCTGGGCAGACTACTATCTCTGAGGCAGACTTCTCTTTTCTGGGCAGGCTTCTTGGGAGAAGGGGGCGAGCCTGTTAGTCCACCAACGGGCAGCTCCGCAATCCAGACCCGGTCCTACAAATGCAAAGTGACGGCACCCCCCAAGGCAGGGTGGGGCCTCTGCTCCCTGGGGGCAGAAAGTATGTGCCTGTGTGTCTATGCATTGCAGGGGATTGGACTGGATGACCACCAGGGTCCCTTCTAGCTCTACCATTCTGGGCTTCTACCTGTGTCTGTGTGTTTAGAAAGAAAAATTGCTATCGTGATTATAATTATAATAATGATTGCAATTTTTCTTATTGTAATTTTGATTACTTTTCTTATTGTAATTGTAATTATTAAAATTAGAATATATAATTAAATAATAATTATAATTATTATAATTATTGAACCAGATAAAGCAGATAAATTTAATAAATTATCTCTACTCTCATGGTCACTTTTCTTTGCTCTGGCCGGAAAGAAGCCGTGCAAAAATACTGTCTCTCAAACCCTGGATCCACCAATTGCTGGGCTTCTTCACCTTCCTTGCTGCTCCCCTGGCACTGCTCCTCGCACCCACCTCCGGCTGCGTACGCTATGTTGTCCACCGCAAGACACGGGTTCAGACTAGCAGCTTTAAGTCTGCATTCCTGCCAGGGAGGAATTCGAACCCACCACCTGCTGAACGCCTCGCCCAGAGAGGCATTTCAAAGTGGCAGGGAGTTCCAAAGCCCCCCTGGCACTGTAGCAGTGAGTCAGGAGTTTAACAGGAATAACATAAGGAAAATTCATTATTATAGCAACTCCAGTGGCAGGCAGTCCCACAGCCCCCAAACTTTCTGAGAAGGCTTGCCTGAAACTTGCCACCGCTGTCGACCAGAAGCTTCTCCTCTTGCCAGGCCCAACCAGAACTCGGTGCCAGCTGAGAGATGAAAAGAAGAGTCAGGTGGGCAGTGGATTCAAGTGCCGGAGGCTCTTCCTTTGGCAGGGAGTTCCATTGGCCCAAGCAAACCCTGACTTGCCACTTTCTCCCTGGAAAGCTGGTAGTGGTAGCGGAAGAGTCTCGCTTGCGAGGCGGGTGGCACGGCGCCCACCTGGACGGAGACTAGCACCCTAGAAAATAGAAAATACTTATCGGGAGAGAAAGAGAGGGCTGAATCAGCTCCGTTCACACCCAGCCGGGTGTAAATTGTTATTGGGATGATTCATTCCCATCCCCTCAGCCCACCACACAGGGTTGTGAGCTGGAGGCACTCAATGGTCATCCCTCCTGACCCGGACACTTAGGGGTGCCTTGTGTGAGCCCCACCTTCATCACCCACCTCAGCCCAATCCCAGCTCCACCAATCGCCGTGGGACATCCTCCAGCTTCAGGTGTCATATTCAAAATCGCACAAGCCTGAGCGGGAAACCACATTTTCAGGAGTTCTTTAATAGAAGTATGGGATAGATACAAAAATATATTGGAGCCAAAAGTCCCTTATTGGCTATCTCCGCTGGAGGTAATGAGTGTTAAGAAAATTAATATGAGAGGTAATTGGAGTACATATGGTGAATTGGTAATTAAAGAAGGAGGAAAATGGAAATTGAAACCATTTGAACAAGTTAAAGATTATGTATATGATTGGTTGCATTACTTTCAAGTAAATGAAATGTTTAAAAAAGACTTAAAAGAAAGGGGTTATGTAGAAAAAGAATCTAAATCTCAAATAGACATAATAAACAATTAATATAAAACTCGGTCAAAAATGTATAAGATATTGTTGGAATGGCATACGAAAGATGAAGAGGTTAAATCGGTAATGATACAGTAGGCCAAAGATTTTGGGTATAATATTCAATTTGATGAATGGGAAAAATTGTGGAAAGAGAATATAAAATTTACTGCATGCACGGCACTGAAAGAAAATGTTATGAAAATGTTTTACAGATGGTACATCACACCTGTAAAGTTAGCAAAGATGTATAAGACGTGTGTCAGGGGTTCAGGAGCAGAGGCAAGGGCAAGGGAGGAAACAGAGAGCGAGGGGGAGGAGGCAGAAGAAAAGATGAGTGATGACGACGACCCGAGATCTCCGAGTCTTTCCAGTGAATCAGAAGATTCACAGAAAGGAGCACCAGTGGCCAGGGCAAGGGGGGAGCCTAGGGGGACACCCCAGGAAGATAGAGCCAGAGGGGACTCAGAGGAGAGCAGTTGGAAATCGGGACCAGCGTCACCGCCAGAGAGCAGGGAAGAGGAAGGGAGCCAGGGATCAAGCGCTGGCAGCTCACAACAGGGGGGAGGGCACGAGTCAGGAGTGGCCACACCTCCATCGGGGAGCGAAGAAACGGTCAGACGGAAAGTGGAAGGTTGGGCGCGCGCGCCAAGTTCAAATGCACAGGAAAGTGACGCAGTAGGCAGCCCGGAAAGGGAGCCAGGTCCTAAAGCCCGGCGCAAGGAGACAGGAGGGTCCGGGGGGTCGGCGTCAGAAGAATCCAGGAAGGAAGAGACCCCGGGGGGCAGAGGGACCCAGAGGAGAACAGTCAGGCGGAAAAGGTGGAGCAGGGCTAGGATATTAAGTTGGTGCACAAGGGGCGGAGACTCAGACGGAGCTTCGCCGATCTAACCACTAGACGTAGAGTTGCACGCAGCAGCTTGAGAATGGAAACTGTAACTCAATAAAGACTTTTACTTAATGATCGCTGGCTAGCGTGATCCTCTGTGAGCTAGGATCTGGAAGCAGCTCTGACGTTTAACAAATGTTGGAAATGTAAAGAAAAAGAAGGGACGTTCTTTCATGTGTGGTGGGAATAAGAAAGTGAAAAGCTTTTGGGAAATGATATACTGTCAGGGGTTCAGGAGCAGAGACGCAGAGAAGGGAGGAGACAGAGAGCGAGGGGGAGGAATACGAAGGAAAGATGAGTGGGGATGACGAACCGAGATCGCCGAGCTTATCCAGTGAGTCCGAGGATTCCCAGAAGGGAGCGCCAGCGGTCAGAGCAAGGGGGGAAAGCAGGGGGACACCCCAGGAAGAAGGGTCCAGAGAGGAATCAGAGAGCAGCAGTTGGAGATCGGGACCCACGTACCCAGCCGGGAGCAGCGGGGAGAAAGGGGACCAGATATCGGGTTCCGGAGGCTTTCAGAAGGAGGGAGGGCATGAGTCAGGAGTAGTCACGCCCACCTCGGGGAGCGACAAAACGATCAAGAGGAAGGGTGAGAGTTGGGCGCGCGTGCCAAGTTCAAATGTAGCGGAAGCTGGCGCAGTAAGCAGCCCAGAGAGTGAGCCAGGTCCCAAAGCCCGCCGCAAGGAGGCAGAAGGGTCAGGGGGGTCCGCGTCAGAAGAGAGTAGGAAAGAAGAGACCCCGGGGGGCAGAAGGACCCAGAGACGGAAGGAAAGGCGCAGGAGGTGGAGCAAGGCTAGGGTATTAAGCTGGTGTGCTAGAGGCGGAGACTCAGACGGGTCTTCGCCGGTCTGACCTAGAAGAAGTAGGGCTGCACGTTGCAGTTTGGAAATGGAACCTGTAATCCAATAAAGACTCTTTTAACCTGAACGCTGGCTAACGTGGTCCTATGTGAGCTGGGACTGAGTGGCAGCCCTGACAGTAAGACCCGTCTCCTTAAAGCTTCGGACACCTGATACCTCGCAGCGTAGGCAGAAGCAGCGAGAGGAGGAAATTGGTGTTTGGGAGCGAGCTCACAATGGTTGGCAGAGATGACGGAAGCAGAGAAAATTTCAGCGCTGCAACAGGCAGTGACCCAATTGAACGCGGAGGTACAGGCATCCAAGAAAAGGGAGGAGGATGCGGCAGCCGCCTACAGAGATCTCCACGCCAGGTTTGAAGCATTGGTTAAGCATGGGCAGCCAGGACCCAGACCGGAGGGGGTTGGGTTGGCACGGAGAGCAGGAGGGCTTGTGGCTCACTTCGATGGGAATTTACAACAGTACCCCAATTTTCGAGCAGACGTAATGTGCGCACTGCAACTGCTGGCGAAAGACTTTAGGGATGAGGAAGAGAAAGTGGGGTTTATACTATCCCATTTGCATGGGGATGCTAAAGCGTGGCTACGCAATTTGTGGAGGGATAAAGATCCGGCGCTTCAGAATGCAGATGCCTTCATCAAAGCGATGGATGCGTGCTTTTTATCTACCATTGACGTGGATCTTGCCCGACGGGAGATTCATGGACTGAAACAAGGGAGGGCGAGCGTACGCCAGTATCACGCCCGCTTTTTTGCGCTGGTCAGTGCCTTGGAATGGGACCGGGATTCGCCCCCAGTCAGAGACCTATTCTGGGAGGGTTTGAGCAGTGCTGTTGTCAGGGCTGCCACTCAGTATTCCACTCCGTCTTCCCCCCATCTGGAGTCCAAAATCTCCGTGACTTCGTTGATGGGGTCCTGCTGTGGCAATCTCCCCGCCTCCGTCCGCTCCTGAGACGGACTCGGTGCTGTTCCTGGTTCCTGGAACCTGTGAGGTGTCCTGTAGGGAGTGAGCACCGACCTGTGGAACACCGGATGCATCCTGGAACCCTCCGGTAGCACCAGCCTGAAAGCTACTGGGTTGATCTGCGCTTCGACTTGGTATGGACCGAGTTGCTTGTGCCCCAACTTCTTTTTGGCTAACGATCTGGTCGGCACTGCATGGGCTGCCAACCAGACCCAGTCTCCCACTCGGATCTCTTCGCCAACCCGCCTGTGCTTGTCCGCTTGCACCTTGTAAGCGTGCTTCGCTAGCTCCAGCTGCCGTCGGAGTTGATCGTGGACCTCCTGCAACTCAGAGGCGAAAGCGTCCGCCGTCTGCGGTTCCCCTTCCCCCACTCTGTCCAGTCCCGGGAAGGTTCTGGGATTCCTCCCATTGTTGGCGAAGAACGGCGTCACCCCTGTGGACACGTGCTTCGTGTTGTTGTAGGCGAACTCGGCGAGCGGCAGGTAATCCACCCACGTCGCAGGCTGTTGATTGGCATAGCATCTCAGGTACTGCTGCATGATGGCATTGACCCTCTCCGCTTGCCCGTTGGTCTGCGGGTGTCTCGCTGATGTCAGGTTGATCTTGACGTTCAGGAAGCCCATCAGCTTCTGCCAGAAATTCGAGATGAACTGGCGACCGCGGTCGGACAGTATAGACCGCGGCAGCCCGTGCACTTTGAACACGTGATCTATGAACAGTTTGGCTGTGTGTTCTGCCGTGGCCACCTTCGCACACGGTATGAAGTGTGCCATCTTGGTGAACAAGTCCACCACCACTAGTACAGCTGTCTTGCCTCTCGAGCTGGGAAGATCCGTGACAAAGTCCAGGGCCACCCTCTCCCACGGTTCAAACGGCGTTTGCAGCGGTTCCAGCAGTCCCGCCGGTGGTTTGTGCACCGGTTTGGCCCTCTGGCAGGTGTCGCACCTCGCGACGTAGCCCGCGACTTCCCCTCTCAGTCTGGGCCACCAAAAGTCCCTTGCGACTAATTCCACCGTTTTTTCCGTGCCAAAGTGCCCGGCCGTGGGTGCGTCGTGCAACTGCTGCAGTACCTTGGCGCGAAGTTCATCTCCCGGCACGTAGATGGCCCCTTTACGTAAGAGCAAGCCGTCCCGTATCTGGAACTCGTCGCTCTTCGCTGTGCCCTTGTGCACCTCGGCCATCTTCGCCTGCGCGAATGAGTCGTCCTGCAACGCCCGCCGCACCGCATCCAGGTCTACTGTGGCTGAAGCGCACGCCCATGCAGCTGGCGCGAAGATGTGCATGGCTGCCGCTGGCGTCGCCTCTTCGAGGTATTGCGGTTTTCGGGACAGTGCATCCGCCATGATGTTGGTGTCGCCTGGGACGTACTCTATTCGGAAATCGAAGTCAGCAAAGAACTCCGCCCAACGTATCTGCCTCTGGTTCAGGAACTTCGCCGTGCGCCAGTGCTCCAGATTCTTGTGGTCCGTGCAGACCTGCACCGTGTGCTTGGCGCCGATCAGGAAGTGTCTCCACGCCTTGAAGGCTGCATGAATGGCAAGCAACTCCCTGTCCCAGATGGTGTAGTTCTGCTCCGACTTGGTGAGCTTTCTGGAGTAGAACGCTCCCGGCCTCCAGACCCCCTGTGGGTCCCTCTGCAGCAGGACAGCTCCCACTGCTCTATCGGACGCGTCTGTCTCTACCCGCATCGGTCTGCTGGGGTCGATATGCAGCAGTTGCTCTTCCGACGCGAAGAGACGCTTGAGTGCCTGAAAGGACTGCTCCGCCTGCACCGTCCAGATGAATTTCTTTTTCTTGGAGCTTAGCGTGTCCGTAATAGCCGCCGTCTGCATCGCGAACCCTTTGATAAACTTGCGATAGAAGTTGGCGAAGCCGACAAACCGCTGGACCTCCTTCCGGTTGCGCGGGCTCTTCCAATCCAACACCGCTCGAACCTTGGCGCTGTCCATGGCTAGCCCCTTGTCCGACAACTTGTAACCCAAGAAATCCACCTCCGTCGTGTCGAACTGGCACTTCTCCAGTTTGGCGTACAGTCTATGCTGCTGCAACCTCTCCAGCACCTCCCGAACATCCTGGTCATGCGCTTGCTGCGACTCGGAGAATATCAGGATGTCATCCAGAAAGCAGACGCACTTCTTGTAGAGGAGTCCCGCCAACACATGATGCATGAAAGCTTGAAAACAGTGAGAACCGTTTTGCAATCCAAACGGCATCACTCTGTACTCGTAGGTTCCCAGAGGCGTGAACATGGCTGTCTTCCACTCATCGCCCTCCCTCATGCGGATGAGATTGTACGCCCCTCGCAGGTCCAACTTGGTAAACACGCGTCCCTTGCGCACCGTCGCCAGTAGGTCGTCAATCCTGGGCATGGGGAAATCAGAGGGCTTGGTCATCTTGTTCAAGAGGCGAAAATCCACCACCAGCCTTTTTTGGGGCGTGTCCTTCTTCTTCACAAAGAAAACAGGACTGCCCCCTACTGCCCTGGACTCCCGGATGAAACCGCGCTCCAAATTGTGATCTATGAACTGTTTGAGTTCCTGTAGTTCATCCTCCGACATGGAATACAGCTTCCCCTTCGGTAGCGTCGCCCCTGGTAGGAGGTCAATCTTGCAGTCATATTGCCTGTGCGGTGGTAACTTGTCTGCCTCCTTCTCGCAGAAGACCTCCAGAAAGTCTGCGTATTTGTGGGGGACTGCTTGCAACGTTCCCAACTGCAGTTGTGATTCCTCCTCCTCTCCCTCCTGTTCGGGCAGGATGCAGTGTTCTGCGCAGTAAGAGGAGCCGAAGATCAGCTGTCGCTGGTACCAAGCCAGTGTCGGACTGTGCCTGTCCAGCCAACTCATGCCCAACACAATGGGTGTGTCCGACAGGCGGGTGACGTTAAAACTGATGACTTCCCTGTGGTTGCCAAGGCGCATCACTATTGGCGGCGTTTGCTTCACCACCTGCCCCCCCAGCAACTCTCTACCATCCACTGTGACGACTTGCAGGGGCAGAGTGGCCGGTAATAGCTGTATAGCGTGCTGCTCCACAAAATCCTGTGCTATAAAGTCTGCGTTGCTTCCAGAATCCACAGAAAGCGGCACTTCGATAGTGACGCCATCGGGCAGCTGGAGAGATGCTGTGAGTTGCACTACTGGTTTGGGTGGGAGGGGGTCCGTGGGTTGCAAGATTGCTGGGGACTGCTTCAGTGATGCGTCTGGCTGGGCCCCAGTGCCTCTGTCTCCAGCCAGACATCGTCGTTTCCCTGCTGTTGTTCGCTGTGTTGCGTGGCCGCTTTCACCATTGCGGAGGCTGCAGTGTGCTTGGAGCTCCTCTGGGGACACTCTTTCGCCAAGTGTTGAGAGCTGTCGCATATATAACACTTCCTGGTCCCTCTAGGAGGTTTAGTCTTGACTGCCGCCGGTGCAGGGGCTCTGGTAGCTGACTGAGCCCTGGCGCCTCCCACCTCCATAGGTTCCACTCCCCCTCCTGGCGGAGGTGTGGATTGCGCACGCGCAGCTTCCCTGGGAACGAAAGAGAAACTTCTCGCTGCTTCGCGCCCTCCACGTCCTTCGTCTCTGCACCATGGACGTTCTTCCAGCCTCACCCCCACAGTCAGCGCCCTTTGGACCACCTCCTGCGTGCTCCGGGGCCTCTCCCCCCTCGCAATTTCGCCACTCTGCCCCTGCAAGTCGTCACAGTGGATGGCAGGGAGTTGCTGGGGGGGCAGGTGGTGAAGCAAACGCCGCCAATGGTGATGCGCCTTGGCAACCACAGGGAAGTCATCAGTTTTAACGTCACCCGACTGTCGGACACACCCATTGTGTTGGGCATGAGTTGGCTGGACAGGCACAGTCCGACACTGGCTTGGTACCAGCGACAGCTGATCTTCGGCTCCTCTTACTGCGCAGAACACTGCATCCTGCCAGGACAGGAGGGAGAGGAGGAGGAATCACAACTGGAGTTGGGAACGTTGCAAGCAGTCCCCCACAAATACGCAGACTTTCTGGAGGTCTTCTGCGAGAAGGAGGCAGACAAGTTACCACCGCACAGGCAATATGACTGCAAGATTGACCTCCTACCAGGGGCGACGCTACCGAAGGGGAAGCTGTATTCCATGTCTGAGGATGAACTACAGGAACTCAAACAGTTCATAGATCACAATTTGGAGCGCGGTTTCATCCGGGAGTCCAGAGCAGTAGGGGGCAGTCCTGTTTTCTTTGTGAAGAAGAAGGACACGCCCCAAAAAAGGCTGGTGGTGGATTTTCGCCTCTTGAACAAGATGACCAAGCCCTCTGATTTCCCCATGCCCAGGATTGACGACCTACTGGCGACGGTGCGCAAGGGACGCGTGTTTACCAAGTTGGACCTGCGAGGGGCGTACAATCTCATCCGCATGAGGGAGGGCGATGAGTGGAAGACAGCCATGTTCACACCTCTGGGCACCTACGAGTACAGAGTGATGCCGTTTGGATTGCAAAACGGTTCTCACTGTTTTCAAGCTTTCATGCATCATGTGTTGGCGGGACTCCTCTACAAGAAGTGCGTCTGCTTTCTGGATGACATCCTGATATTCTCCGAGTCGCAGCAAGCGCATGACCAGGACGTTCGGGAGGTGCTGGAGAGGTTGCAGCAGCATAGACTGTACGCCAAACTGGAGAAGTGCCAGTTCGACACGACGGAGGTGGATTTCTTGGGTTACAAGTTGTCGGACAAGGGGCTAGCCATGGACAGCGCCAAGGTTCGGGCGGTGTTGGATTGGAAGAGCCCGCGCAACCGGAAGGAGGTCCAGCGGTTTGTCGGCTTCGCCAACTTCTATCGCAAGTTTATCAAAGGGTTCGCGATGCAGACGGCGGCTATTACGGACACGCTAAGCTCCAAGAAAAAGAAATTCATCTGGACGGAGCAGGCGGAGCAGTCCTTTCAGGCACTGTCAGAGCTGCTTCAAGATCCTAGCTCACAGAGGATCACGCTAGCCAGCGGTCATTAAGTAAAAGTCTTTATTGAGTTACAGTTTCCATTCTCAAGCTGCTACTTGCAACTCTACGTCTAATGGCTAGATCGGCGAAGCTCCGTCTGAGTCTCCGCCCCTTGTGCACCAACTTAATATCCTAGCCCTGCTCCACCTTTTCCGCCTGACTGTCCTCCTCTGGGTCCCTCTACCCCCCGGGGTTTCTTCCTTCCTGGATTCTTCTGACGCTGACGCTGACCCGGACCCTCCTGCCTCCTTGCGCCGGGCTTTAGGACCTGGTTCCCTTTCCGGGCTGCTTACTGCGCCGCCTTCCTCTGCATTTGAACTTGGCGCGCGCGCCCAGCCTTCCACTTTCCTCTTAACCGTTTCTTCGCTCCCCGATGGAGGTGTGGCCACTCCTGACTCATGCCCTCCCTCCTGTGGTGAGCTGCCAGCGCTTGCCCCCTGGCTCCCTCCTTCTTCCCTGCTCCCTGGCGGTGACGCTGGTCCCGATTTCCAACTGCTCTCCCCTGAGTCCCCTCTGGCTCTATCTTCCTGGGGTGCCCCCCTAGACTCCCCCCTTGCCCTGGCCACTGGTGCTCCTTTCTGTGAATCCTCTGATTCACTGGAAAGACTAGGAGATCTCGGGTCGTCGTCATCACTCATCTTTTCTTCTGCCTCCTCCCCTTCGCTCTCTGTTTCCTCCCTTGGCCTTGCCTCTGCTCCTAAACCCCTGACATCCATCCCCCCCTCGAAGCCCCCCATTCCCCCCTCCCCTCCTTCCGGTGCTGGAGCTGGGTGCTGCTGTTGCAAAGGGACGAACGTCGGATATCGTTCGCTTCCCGTGGCGGGCCTCCATCTGAAGTCTCTCGGGTCTTCCTCCCTGCTCTCGTCGACGACGGTCACCTCCGCTTCCATCTCTGTGCCGCCGTGCTCGAAACCAGGGTCGTCCCCGAAAACGTCCATGTCCGTTTCTCCCTCACTTCCTCCTGGCGGCGTTGCTCGTCCTGGACCTTCCTGCCACTTCCTGCGCCACTGCTCCTCTGGTCTATCGTCCCACCAATACGAGGGTTCTGAGGCAGATCCCGAGGGTGACCCCTCCGGGGAACGGGCGTCTCGTATCGGGTCCTCGTCCGAGTCAAACCCCCGGAACGTGCTGGCAGAAAGCGTTGGCGTGAAAAGCCAGTCGTCGAAAAGGTCTGCTGGCATAGGTCTATGTGGGAAGAGGGCATGAAACTCGTCTTTGAGTAGAGGTTCGTCCAAGGCGTAGCCCGGCACCCAGCTGTTCGCACTGGCCGGGGTGCCCTCCTTGGCGAGAAAGTATTCTACCCCCTCTTCCCCCCATCTGGAGTCCAAAATCTCCGTGACTTCGTTGATGCGCTCCTTCTGTGCCGCTCCCGCGTGCCCTGTTCTGTCTCTGACCGGACTCGGCGCCGTTCCTGGTTCCTGGAACCTGTGCGGTGCCTTGTAGGGAGTGAGCACCGATCTGTGGAACACCGGATGCATTCTGGAACCCTCCGGAAGTGCCAGTCTGAAAGCTACCGGGTTGACCTGCTCTTCGACTTGGTAGGGCCCCAGTTGTTTATGCCCTAGTTTCTTCTTGGCCAACGACCTGGCCGGCACTGCGTGGGCTGCTAACCAGACCCAGTCTCCCACGTGGAGCTCTTCGCCAACCCTTCTGTGTCTGTCCGCTTGTACCTTGTATGCGTGTTTGGCCAGCTCCAGGTGGCGCCTCAGCTGATCGTGGACTTCCTGCAGCTCCGACGCGAACGCATCTGCCGTCTGCGGCTCCCCCTCCCCCATTCTTTCCAGTCCCGGGAAGGTTCTGGGGTGCCTCCCGTTGTTGGCGAAGAACGGCGTGACCCCCGTGGACACGTGCTTCGTGTTGTTGTAGGCGAACTCGGCAAGCGGCAGGTAATCCACCCACGTCGCAGGCTGTTGATTGGCATAGCATCTCAGGTACTGCTGCATGATGGCATTGACCCGCTCCGCTTGCCCGTTGGTCTGCGGGTGCCTCGCCGACGCCAGGTTGATCTTGACGTTTAGGAAGCCCATCAGCTTCTGCCAGAAATTCGAGATGAACTGCCGCCCGCGGTCGGACAGAATAGACCGTGGCAGACCGTGAACCTTGAACACGTGGTCTATGAACAGTTTGGCGGTTTGCTCCGCCGTGGCCACCTTAGCACACGGAATGAAATGGGCCATCTTGGAAAACAGGTCCACCACCACCAGCACTGCCGTCTTGCCCCTCGAGCTGGGCAGATCCGTGACAAAGTCCAGAGCCACCCTTTCCCAAGGTTCGACCGGAGTTTGCAGCGGTTCCAACAGTCCGGCCGGCGGTCTGTGCACTGGTTTGGCCCTCTGGCAGGTGTCACACCTCGCCACGTAGTCTGCGACCTCCCCTCTCATTCCAGGCCACCAGAAATCCCTGGCTACTAATTCCACCGTCTTCTCCTTGCCAAAGTGCCCGGCCGTGGGCGCGTCGTGCAGCTGCTGCAGCACCTTGGCGCGAAGGTCGTCTCCCGGCACGTAGATGGCCCCTTTACGGATGAGCAATCCATCTCGTAGCTGGAAACCGTCGGCCACAGCCTTGCCCCTTTGCACCTCTGCCATCTTTGCTTGCGCGAAGGAGTCATCCTGCAATGCTCGTCGCACCGCCTCCAGGTCCACGGTGGCCGCGGCGCACGCCCATACTGTTGGTGCGAAGATGTGCATGGCTGCCGCTGGCGTTGCGTCCTCCATATACTGTGGCTTACGGGAGAGGGCGTCCGCCATGATGTTAGTGTCCCCCGGGACATACTCTATGCGGAAGTCGAAGTTCGCAAAAAACTCAGCCCAGCGTATCTGCCTCTGGTTTAGGAATTGTGCCGTGCGCCAGTGCTCCAGATTCTTGTGGTCCGTGCAAACCTGCACCGTGTGCTTGGCGCCGATCAGGAAGTGCCTCCACGCTTTGAACGCTGCATGAATGGCCAGCAACTCCCTGTCCCAGATGGTGTAGTTCTGCTCGGACTTGCTGAGCTTCCTGGAGTAAAACGCTCCCGGTCGCCACACCCCCTGCTGGTCCTTTTGCAGCAGGACCGCCCCCACGGCTCTGTCCGAGGCGTCTGTCTCCACCCTCATCGGCCTGCTGGGGTTGACGTGAAGCAGCTGCTCTTCCGACGCGAAGAGACGCTTGAGTGCCTGAAAGGACTGCTCCGCCTCCTCTGTCCAAACGAACTTCTTTTTCTTGGAGCTAAGCGTGTCTGTGATGGCCGCTGTCTGCATAGCGAAGCCCTTGATAAACTTGCGATAGAAGTTCGCAAAGCCGACAAACCTTTGGACCTCTTTCCGGTTGCGTGGGCTCTTCCAGTCCAATACCGCTCGAACCTTGGCGCTGTCCATGGCGAGCCCCTTGTCAGACAACTTGTAGCCCAGAAAATCCACCTCCGTCACGTCGAATTGGCACTTCTCCAGCTTGGCGTAGAGCCTATGTTGCTTTAGTCTGGTCAGCACTTCCTTGACGTGCCTGTCATGCTCCTGCTGCGATTCCGAAAAGATCAGGATGTCATCTAAGAAACAGACGCACGTCTTGTAGAGAAGTCCCGCCAACACGTGATGCATGAAAGCTTGAAAAACGTGGGAGCCATTTTGCAGTCCAAAAGGCATAACTCTGTATTCGTAGGTACCCAGTGGCGTGAACATGGCCGTCTTCCACTCATCTCCCTCCCGCATGCGAATGAGGTTGTACGCCCCTCGCAGGTCTAATTTGGTGAACACTTTTCCCTTCCGCACCTTCGCCAGGAGGTCGTCGATTCGGGGCATGGGGAAGTCCGACGGCTTGGTCACACTGTTTAAAATGCGATAGTCCACGACCAGTCTTTTTTGGGGCGTGTCTCGCTTTTTAACAAAGAATACAGGACTGCCCCCCGCTGCCTTGGACTCTCGGATGAAACCGCGCTCCAAATTATGATCGATGAACTCTTTGAGTTCCTGCAGCTCGTCCTCCGACATGGAATACAGTTTCCCTTTAGGCAGCGCCGCCCCCGGCAGCAGGTCAATTTTGCAGTCATATGGTCTGTGAGGGGGTAGCCTGTCCGCCTCCTTCTCGCAGAAAACTTCCAAAAATTCTGCGTACTTGTGGGGAATCGCTTGCAGCGTGCCTAGCAGCAGCTGTGACTCCTCTTCCTCTCCTTCCTGCCGGTGCACGATGCAGTGTTCAGCACAAAAGGAAGAGCCGAAGACCAGCTGCCTCTGGTACCAAGCCAGCGTTGGGCTGTGCTTGTCCAGCCAACTCATTCCCAATACAATGGGCGTATCCGATAGTTGAGTGACATTGAAGCTGATGATTTCTTTGTGATTCCCAAGTCGCATCGCCATTGGCGGCGTCTGCTTCACCACTTGCCCCCCTAGCAACTCCCTGCCATCCACCGTGACAACCTGCAGGGGCAGTGTGGCCGGCAGCAACTGTATAGCGTGCTTGTCGACAAAGTCCTGCCCTATAAAGTCCGCGTTGCTGCCCGAGTCCACTGTGATGGGCACGTCCATGGTGATTCCATTGGGCAGCTGGAGAGATGCGGTGAGCCTCACCACTGGTTTGGGCGGGAGGGGGTTCACGGGCTGTAAAATCTCTGGGGACTGCGGCACTAACACGTCTGGCTGGGCCCCAGGGCCTCTTCCTCCAGCCAGACTGCTTCGTTTCCCTGCTGTGTTCCTCCTTGCTGCGTTGCTGCAGTCACCATTGCCGAGGCTGCAGTGAGCTTGTGGAGCCTCTGGGGACACTCTTTCGCCATATGCCCTGGCTCCCCACAGACGTAACACTTCCTGTTCCCTCTAGGAGGCTTCGCTTTCACTGCTGCCGGTGCTAGGGCTCTGGTTGCTGACTGAGCCCTTGCACCTCCAACCTCCATAGGTTCGGCTCCTCCTCCTGGCGGAGGCGTGGATTGCGCCCGCGCTGCTTCTCTGGGAAGGAAGGAGGGGCCCCTGGCTGGTTCGCGCCCTCCACGCCCTTCGTCCCTGCTCCACGGGCGTTCTTCCAGCCTCACCCCCACTGCCAGTGCCCTCTGAACGACCTCCTGGGTGGTTCGGGGTCTCTCCCCCCTCGCGATCTCATCTTTAATCGAGCTGTGCAACCCCTCCCAAAAGAGGTCTCTTACAGGGGCCGAATCTCTGTCCCACTCCAGGGCACTGACCAAGGCGAAAAAGCGGGCATGGTACTGCCTGACGCTGGCCCTCCCTTGTCTTAGCCCATGCACCTCCTTCCGGGCAAGATCCACGTCAATGCTTGATAAAAAACACCCATCCATCGCTTTAATAAAGGCATCTGCATTCTGGAGCGCCGGATCCTTATCTCTCCATAAATTGCGTAGCCATGCTTTAGCATCCCCATGCAAATGAGACATGATGAATCCCACTCTCTCTTGCTCATCTCTAAAGTCTTTATGCAGCAGTTGCAGTGCGCACAGTACGTCTGCTCTAAAGTTGGGATACTGTTGCAGGTTCCCATCGAAGTGAGAGACCAGCCCGCCTGTTCGTCTCGCCAACCCAATTCCCTCCTGCCGGGGTGTCTGCTTTGTCAGCACGTCTAACCTGACCTGGAGATCCCTGCAGGCGGCAGCTGCCTCCTCCTCTCTCTTCCTGGATGCGAGAGCCTCGGCAGTCAGTTGTGACACTGCTTTTCTGAGTTCCTCTATCTGCTGCTCAGCCGTCATGTTGTCTGCCGTTTGTGAGCTAGCTAGTAGGCACCTGCTTCTCTCCTCTCCTCGAGGCTGTAGATGCCCACAATTTTTGGGAGACGGAGCTTACTGTCAGAGCTGCTTCAAGATCCTAGCTCACAGAGGATCACGCTAGCCAGCGGTCATTAAGTAAAAGTCTTTATTGAGTTACAGTTTCCATTCTCAAGCTGCTACTTGCAACTCTACGTCTAATGGCTAGATCGGCGAAGCTCCGTCTGAGTCTCCGCCCCTTGTGCACCAACTTAATATCCTAGCCCTGCTCCACCTTTTCCGCCTGACTGTCCTCCTCTGGGTCCCTCTACCCCCCGGGGTTTCTTCCTTCCTGGATTCTTCTGACGCTGACCCGGACCCTCCTGCCTCCTTGCGCCGGGCTTTAGGACCTGGTTCCCTTTCCGGGCTGCTTACTGCGCCGCCTTCCTCTGCATTTGAACTTGGCGCGCGCGCCCAGCCTTCCACTTTCCTCTTAACCGTTTCTTCGCTCCCCGATGGAGGTGTGGCCACTCCTGACTCATGCCCTCCCTCCTGTGGTGAGCTGCCAGCGCTTGCCCCCTGGCTCCCTCCTTCTTCCCTGCTCCCTGGCGGTGACGCTGGTCCCGATTTCCAACTGCTCTCCCCTGAGTCCCCTCTGGCTCTATCTTCCTGGGGTGCCCCCCTAGACTCCCCCCTTGCCCTGGCCACTGGTGCTCCTTTCTGTGAATCCTCTGATTCACTGGAAAGACTAGGAGATCTCGGGTCGTCGTCATCACTCATCTTTTCTTCTGCCTCCTCCCCTTCGCTCTCTGTTTCCTCCCTTGGCCTTGCCTCTGCTCCTAAACCCCTGACAGGCACTCAAGCGTCTCTTCGCGTCGGAAGAACAACTGCTGCATATCGACCCCAGCAGACCGATGCGGGTAGAGACGGACGCGTCCGATAGAGCAGTGGGAGCTGTCCTGCTGCAGAGGGACCCACAGGGGGTCTGGAGGCCAGGAGCGTTCTACTCCAGGAAGCTCAGCAAGTCGGAGCAGAACTACACCATCTGGGACAGGGAGTTGCTTGCCATTCATGCAGCCTTCAAGGTGTGGAGACACTTCCTGATCGGCGCCAAGCACACGGTGCAGGTCTGCACGGACCACAAGAATCTGGAGCACTGGCGCACGGCGAAGTTCCTGAACCAGAGGCAGATACGTTGGGCGGAGTTCTTTGCTGACTTCGATTTCCGAATAGAGTACGTCCCAGGCAACACCAACATCATGGCGGATGCACTGTCCCGAAAACCGCAATACCTCGAAGAGGCGACGCCAGCGGCAGCCATGCACATCTTCGCGCCAACAGCGTGGGCGTGCGCTTCAGCCACAGTAGACCTGGATGCGGTGCGGCGGGCGTTGCAGGACGACTCATTCGCGCAGGCGAAGATGGCCGAGGTGCACAAGGGCACAGCGAAGAGCGACGAGTTCCAGATACGGGACGGCTTGCTCTTACGTAAAGGGGCCATCTACGTGCCGGGAGATGAACTTCGCGCCAAGGTACTGCAGCAGTTGCACGACGCACCCACGGCCGGGCACTTTGGCACGGAAAAAACGGTGGAATTAGTCGCAAGGGACTTTTGGTGGCCCAGACTGAGAGGGGAAGTCGCGGACTACGTCGCGAGGTGCGACACCTGCCAGAGGGCCAAGCCGGTACACAAACCACCGGCGGGACTGCTGGAACCGCTGCAAACGCCGTTTGAACCGTGGGAGAGGGTGGCCCTGGACTTTGTCACGGATCTACCCAGCTCGAGAGGCAAGACAGCTGTACTAGTGGTGGTGGACTTGTTCACCAAGATGGCACACTTCATACCGTGTGCGAAGGTGGCCACGGCAGAACAAACAGCCAAACTGTTCATAGATCACGTGTTCAAAGTGCACGGGCTGCCGCGGTCTATACTGTCCGACCGCGGTCGCCAGTTCATCTCGAATTTCTGGCAGAAGCTGATGGGCTTCCTGAACGTCAAGATCAACCTGACATCAGCGAGACACCCACAGACCAACGGGCAAGCGGAGAGGGTCAATGCCATCACGCAGCAGTACCTGAGATGCTATGCCAATCAACAGCCGGCGACGTGGGTGGATTACCTGCCGCTCGCCGAGTTCGCCTACAACAACACGAAGCACGTGTCCACAGGGGTGACGCCGTTCTTCGCCAACAATGGGAGGAATCCCAGAACCTTCCCGGGACTGGACAGAGTGGGGGAAGGGGAACCGCAGACGGCGGACGCTTTCGCGTCTGAGTTGCAGGAGGTCCACGATCAACTCCGACGGCAGCTGGAGCTAGCGAAGCACGCATACAAGGTGCAAGCGGACAAGCACAGGCGGGTTGGCGAAGAGATCCGAGTGGGAGACTGGGTCTGGTTGGCAGCCCACGCAGTGCCGACCAGATCGTTAGCCAAAAAGAAGTTGGGGCACAAGCAACTCGGTCCATACCAAGTCGAAGCGCAGATCAACCCAGTAGCTTTCAGGCTGGTGCTACCGGAGGGTTCCAGGATGCATCCGGTGTTCCACAGGTCGGTGCTCACTCCCTACAGGACACCTCACAGGTTCCAGGAACCAGGAACAGCACCGAGTCCGTCTCAGGAGCGGACGGAGGCGGGAAGATTGCCACAGCAGGACCCCATCAACGAAGTCACGGAGATTTTGGACTCCAGATGGGGGGAAGATGGAGTGGAATACCTCCTAGCCAGAGAGGGCACCCGGGCAAGTGCTAATAGCTGGGTGCCAGACTACGCTTTGGAGGAACCCCTGCTCAAGGACGAGTTTCATGCCCTTTTCCCACACAGACCCATGCCAGCAGGCTTCTTCGACGACTGGTTGTTCACGCCCACACTTTCCTCCAGCACGTTCCATGGCTTCGACTCGGACGGGGAGCCCGCACAGCGCGCACGTTCCCCAGAGGGGTCACCGGAGGGTTCGGCGTCCGACACCTCGTATTGGTGGGACGATCGGCCAGAGGAGCAGTGGCGCCGGAGGTGGCTGGGGATGCCAGGTCCAGCGACCGACGCAGAGACTGACATGGACGTGTGCGGGGAGGATCTCGGTTTCGAGCACGGCGGCACTGAAATGGAGGCGGAGCAGCTCAACGTTGACGAATGCGAGGAGGAAGACTCGGAGGTCTTCAGTTGGCGGCCAGCGACGAGGAGCGAACTGTATCCGGCATTCACTCCTGTGATGATGGAGCACCCAGCAACCACCCTTGAAAGTGGGGAGGGGGAAGGGGGGGCTTCGAGGGGGGGATGGATGTCAGGGGTTCAGGAGCAGAGACGCAGAGAAGGGAGGAGACAGAGAGCGAGGGGGAGGAATACGAAGGAAAGATGAGTGGGGATGACGAACCGAGATTGCCGAGCTTATCCAGTGAGTCCGAGGATTCCCAGAAGGGAGCGCCAGCGGTCAGAGCAAGGGGGGAAAGCAGGGGAACACCCCAGGAAGAAGGGTCCAGAGAGGAATCAGAGAGCAGCAGTTGGAGATCGGGACCCACGTACCCAGCCGGGAGCAGCGGGGAGAAAGGGGACCAGATATCGGGTTCCGGAGGCTTTCAGAAGGAGGGAGGGCATGAGTCAGGAGTAGTCACGCCCACCTCGGGGAGCGACGAAACGATCAAGAGGAAGGTTGAGAGTTGGGCGCGCGCGCCAAGTTCAAATGTAGCGGAAGCTGGCGCAGTAAGCAGCCCAGAGAGTGAGCCAGGTCCCAAAGCCCGCCGCAAGGAGGCGGAAGGGTCAGGGGGGTCCGCGTCAGAAGAGAGTAGGAAAGAAGAGACCCCGGGGGGCAGAAGGACCCAGAGACGGAAGGAAAGGCGCAGGAGGTGGAGCAAGGCTAGGGTATTAAGCTGGTGTGCTAGAGGCGGAGACTCAGACGGGTCTTCGCCGGTCTGACCTAGAAGAAGTAGGGCTGCACATTGCAGTTTGGAAATGGAACCTGTAATCCAATAAAGACTCTTTTAACCTGAACGCTGGCTAACGTGGTCCTATGTGAGCTGGGACTGAGTGGCAGCCCTGACATATACAATAAAATGAAAAAACTGCTAAGACATACTTTTGCCAGTGGTGTAGCGTGGGGGGTGCAGGGGGGGCCGGCCGCACCGGGCGCAATATCTGGGGGTTAGGGTTAGGGGGCGCAAATCCACGGGTTAGGGGGCGCAAATCCACGGGTTAGGGGGCGCAAATTACTTGCCTTGCCCCGGGTGCTGACGCTACGCCACTGACTTTTGCAAAAAAACCGGAGGCTTTTCTTTTCTTTTAGAGATCTTAGGAAAGGACATAAGAAGAAAAGACTGTAAACTCTTTCAATATGCAGCAACGGCAGCCAGAATCTTGTTGGCCCAGAAATGGAAGCAAGAGGAAATACCGACGATAAAAGAATGGAGACTGAAATTGACAGATTATGCGGAATTGGACAAATTAACTGGGAAAATCAGATACACCAAAGACCAAAAGTTCATCGAAGACTGGGGAAAGTTCGTAGATTATCTGAAAAACGTATGCGGCGTGAACACAACTCTAGTGGGATTTCAAGAGGCACTGTAAAAATAGAGAAATATTGTTAATATGAAATAGTGGGGGAAGGGAGGTATAATGGCAATACGAAAGAAGGGAATGTGTAATTAAAGTTATAAATATGCATGATTATCAGAGACGCTGAAGGAAGTTCAAAAAAGGAGATAATTTGTTGTATTTTGGATAAAAATGTATAATTGCATGGAAAATCAATAAAATTTATTATAAAAAAAAACAAAAAAAAAACCTTATGCAAATAAAGCATTGCTTATTCTTCATCCACTGGTGTGCTTATTGGCTCCAGATCCAGAAATAACCCTGCCCTTGGCAGAACATATACAGTGCTTTTTTCGGGGGGGGGGCACAGAGGAATGCATAAAACATTTTGTGAATGTACTTTTGTCCATTTACTGTATTTATTTTTCCCGGTTTGAACTAAAAAATGGCGATTTTCTTGAGTCAAAATGAGAGTACCCCCAATCATTTTTTTTAGATAAGAAGCACTGCATATATACACACACATATACATATATCCGTTTTATTTATATTTATTTACAAACGGACACCTATATCTAGGTATGTATATTCTTGTATATAAACTTCCGCGGCCCACCCGCCCCATCCCTCCGCCAAGGGGCACGAGAGGAAGGCCACTGGGGGAGAAAGGCAGGTGAGGGAGGGGCGGGGGGCAGGGCTGCCCCCTGGGGAGAGCGGGGTCGAGAGAGAGTGGGCGGGAGAAAGAGAGAGGGCCAGCCTGGCTCGGCACGTCTCTGCTGGCCCAAGGTCGCAGCGCCTCTTCCGCCCGTTTCCCTCCCCTTCCTGTCAGCTTGCCTCTCCTCCGGTGGCACCTCCTTCCGGGTACCACTGCCCTCGCCCAAGATGGCGGCAGCACAGGCTCTTCCGCCCGTTTCCCTCCCCTTCCTGTCAGCTTGCCTCTCCTCCGGTGGCACCTCCTTCCGGGTACCCCCTGCCCTCGCCCAAGATGGCGGCAGCACAGGCTCTTCCGCCCGTTTCCCTCCCCTTCTGTTTGCACCAGAATCACACTACCAAAGCAGAAAGGTCTTCTGGATTCCATCTACATAGGAAGAAGATGAAAACGCTATTGTCAGAGCTGCTTCAAGATCCTAGCTCACAGAGGATCACGCTAGCCAGCGGTCATTAAGTTAAAGTCTTTATTGAATTACAGTTTCCATTCTCACGCTGCTGTCTGCAACTCTACGTCTACTAGCTAGATCGGCGAGGCTCCGTCTGAGTCTCCGCCCCGTGCGCACCAACTTAATATCCTAGCCTTGCTCCACCTTTTCCTCCTGACTGTCCTCCTCTGGGTCCCTCTACCCCCCGGGGCTTCTTCCTTCCGGGATTCTTCTGACGCTGACCCGGACCCTTCTGCCTCCTTGCGCCGGGCTTTAGGACCTGGTTCCCTTTCGGGGCTGCTCACTGCGCCGCCTTCCTCTGCATTTGAACTTGGCGCGCGCGCCCAACCTTCCACTTTCCTCTTAACCGTTTCTTCGCTCCCCGATGGAGGTGTGGCCACTCCTGACTCCTGCCCTCCCTCCTGTGGTGAGCTGCCAGCGCTTCCCCCCTGGCTCCTTTCCTCTTCCCTGCTTCCTGGCGGTGACGCTGGTCCCGATTTCCAGCTGCTCCCCCCTGAGTCTCCTCTGGCTCTATCTTCCTGGGGTGCCTCTCTAGATTCCCCCCTTGCCCTGGCCACTGGTGCTCCTTTCTGTGAATCCTCTGATTCACTGGAAAGACTGGGAGATCTCGGGTCGTCGTCATCACTCATCCTTTCCTCTGTCTCCTCCCCTTCGCTCTCTGTTTCCTCCCTTGCCCGTGCCTCTGCACCTAAACCCCTGACATCCATCCCCCCCTCGAAGCCCCCCAGTCCCCCCTCCCCTCCTTCCGGTGCTGGAGCTGGGGGCTGCTGTTGCAAAGGGACGAACGTCGGATATCGGTCGCTTCCCGTGGCAGGCCTCCATCGGAACTCTTCCGGGTCTTCCTCCCTGCTCTCGTTGACGACAGTCACCTCCTCTTCCATCTCTGTGCCGCCGTGCTCGAAACCAGGGTCGTCCCCGAAAATGTCCATGTCCGTCTCTCCCGCACTTCCTCCAGGCGGCGTTGCTCGGCCGGAACAGTCCAGCCACTTCCTGCGGAACTGCTCCTCCGGCCTATCGTCCCACCAATACGAGGGTTCTGAGACAGATCCCGAGGGTGACCCCTCCGGGGAACGGACGTCTCGTGTCGGTTCCTCGTCCGAGTCGAACCCCCTGAACGTGCTGTCCGAAAGCGTGGGCGTGAAAAGCCAGTCGTCGAAAAAGTCCGCTGGCATAGGTCTATGTGGGAAGAGGGCATGAAACTCGTCTTTGAGCAGAGGTTCGTCTAAAGCGTAGCCCGGTACCCAGCTGTTCGCACTGGCCGGGGTGCCCTCCCTGGCGAGAAAGTATTCTACTCCCTCTTCCCCCCATCTGGAGTCCAAAATCTCCGTGACTTCGTTGATGCGCTCCTCCTGTGCCACTCCCGCGTGCCCCGTTCCTTCTCTGAGCGGACTCGGCGCCGTTCCGGGTTCCTGGAACCTGTGCGGTGCCTTGTAGGGAGTGAGCACCGATCTGTGGAACACCGGATGCATTCTGGAACCCTCCGGAAGCGCCAGCCTGAAAGCCACCGGGTTGACCTGCTCTTCGACTTGGTAGGGCCCCAGTTGTTTATGCCCTAGTTTCTTCTTGGCCAACGACCTGGCCGGCACTGCGTGGGCTGCTAACCAGACCCAGTCTCCCACGTGGAGCTCTTCGCCAACCCTTCTGTGTTTGTCCGCTTGTACCTTGTATGCGTGTTTAGCCAGCTCCAGGTGGCGCCGCAGCTGATCGTGGACTTCCTGCAGCTCCGACGCGAACGCATCTGCTGACTGCGGCTCCCCTTCTCCCCTGCATTCCAGTCCCGGGAAGGTTCTAGGGTGCCGCCCGTTGTTGGCGAAGAACGGCGTGACGCCCGTGGATACGTGCTTCGTGTTGTTGTAGGCAAACTCTGCAAGCGGCAGGTAATCCACCCACGTCGCAGGCTGTTGGTTCGCATAACATCTCAGGTACTGCTGCATGATGGCATTGGCTCGCTCCGCTTGCCCGTTGGTCTGCGGGTGTCTCGCCGACGCCAGATTGATCTTGACGTTTAGGAAGCCCATCAGCCTCTGCCAGAAGTTCGAGATGAACTGCCGCCCGCGGTCGGACAGAATAGACCGTGGCAGACCGTGAACCTTGAACACGTGGTCTATGAACAGTTTGGCGGTTTGCTCTGCCGTGGCCACCTTAGCACACGGAATGAAATGCGCCATCTTGGAGAACAGGTCCACCACCACCAACACTGCCGTCTTGCCCCTTGAGCTGGGCAGATCCGTGACAAAGTCCAGAGCCACCCTTTCCCAAGGTTCGACCGGAGTTTGCAGCGGCTCCAACAGTCCAGCCGGCGGTTTGTGCACCGTCTTTGCCCTCTGGCAAGTGTCACACCTCGCCACGTAGTCTGCGACCTCCCCTCTCATTCCAGGCCACCAGAAATCCCTGGCTACTAATTCCACCGTCTTCTCCTTGCCAAAGTGCCCGGCCGTGGGTGCGTCGTGCAGCTGCTGTAGCACCTTGGCTCGAAGTTCGTCACCCGGCACGTAGATGGCCCCTTTACGGATGAGCAATCCATCTCGTAGCTGGAAACCGTCGGCCGCTGCCTTGCCCCCTCGCACCTCTGCCATCTTCGTTTGTGCGAAGGAGTCCCCCTGCAACGCTCGCCGCACCGCCTCTAGGTTCACGGTCGCCGCGGCGCACGCCCACACTGTCGGTGCAAAGATGTGCATGGCGGCCGCTGGTGTTGCGTCCTCCAGATACTGTGGCTTGCGGGAGAGAGCGTCTGCCATGATGTTGGTGTCCCCCGGGACATACTCTATTCGGAAGTCGAAGTCCGCAAAGAACTCAGCCCAACGTATCTGCCTCTGGTTCAGGAACTGTGCCGTGCGCCAGTGTTCCAGATTCTTGTGGTCCGTGCAAACCTGCACCGTGTGCTTGGCGCCGATCAGAAAGTGCCTCCACGCCTTGAACGCTGCATGAATGGCCAGCAACTCCCTGTCCCATATGGTGTAGTTCTGCTCGGACTTGCTGAGCTTCCTGGAGTAAAACGCTCCCGGCCGCCACACGCCCTGCTGGTCCTTCTGCAGCAGGACCGCCCCCACTGCTCTGTCCGAAGCGTCTGTCTCCACCCTCATCGGCATGCTGGGGTTGACATGAAGCAGCTGCTCTTCCGACGCGAAGAGACGCTTGAGGGCCTGAAAGGACTGCTCCGCCTGCTCTGTCCAGATGAACTTCTTCTTCTTGGAGCTAAGGGTGTCAGTGATGGCCGCCGTCTGCATCGCGAAGCCCTTGATAAACTTGCGATAGAAGTTCGCAAAGCCGACAAACCGTTGGACCTCCTTCCGGTTGCGTGGGCTCTTCCAATCCAACACTGCTCGAACCTTGGCGCTGTCCATGGCGAGCCCCTTGTCAGACAGCTTGTAGCCCAGAAAATCCACCTCCGGCACGTCAAATTGGCACTTCTCCAGCTTGGCGTAGAGCCTGTGTTGCTTTAGCCTGCCCAGCACTTCCTTGACGTGCTTGTCATGTTCTTGCTTCGACTCCGAAAAGATCAGGATGTCATCCAAGAAACAGACGCACGTCTTGTAGAGAAGTCCCGCCAACACGTGATGCATAAATGCTTGAAAAACGTGAGCGCCATTTTGCAGTCCAAAAGGCATAACTCTGTATTCGTAGGTACCCAGTGGCGTGAACATGGCTGTCTTCCACTCATCACCCTCCCGCATGCGAATGAGGTTGTACGCCCCCCGCAGGTCCAACTTGGTGAACACCTTTCCCTTCCGTACCTTCGCCAGGAGGTCGTCGATGCGGGGCATGGGGAAGTCCGACGGCTTGGTCACACTGTTCAAAATCCTGTAATCCACTACGAGTCTTTTTTGGGGCGTGTCTCGCTTCTTAACAAAGAATACAGGACTGCCCCCCGCTGCCTTAGACTCTCGGATGAAACCGCGCTCCAAATTATGATCGATGAAGTCTTTGAGTTCCTGCAGTTCGTCCTCAGACATGGAATACAGCTTCCCTTTAGGCAGCGCCGCCCCCGGCAGCAGGTCAATTTTGCAGTCATATGGTCTGTGAGGGGGTAGCCTGTCCGCCTCCTTCTCGCAGAAAACTTCCAGAAATTCTGCGTACTTGTGGGGAATCGCTTGCAGCGTGCCTAGCAGCAGCTGTGACTCCTCTTCCTCTCCTTCCTGCCTGGGTACGATGCAGTGTTCAGCACAAAAGGAAGAGCCGAAAACCAGCTGCCTCTGGAACCAAGCCATCGTTGGGCTGTGCTTGTCCAGCCAACTCATGCCCAATACAATGGGCGTGTCAGACAGTTGAGTGACGTTGAAGCTGATGACTTCCCTGTGATCTCCAAGTCGCATCACCATTGGTGGCGTCTGCTTCACCACTTGCCCCCCTAGCAGCTCCCTGCCATCCACAGTGACAACCTGCAGGGGCAGTGTGGCCGGCAGCAACTGCACAGCGTGCCTGTCGACAAATTCCTGCCCTATAAAGTCCGCGTTGCTGCCGGAGTCGATGGTGATTGGCACGTCCATGGTGATTCCATTGGGCAGCTGGAGAGATGCTGTGAGCCTCACTACTGGTTTGGGCGGGAGGGGGTTCACTGGCTGTAAAATCTCTGGGGACTGCGTCACTAACACGTCTGGCTGGGCCCCAGTGCCTCTTCCTCCAGCCAGACATCGTCGTTTCCCTGCTGTGGTCCTCCCTGCTGCGTTGCTGCAGTCACCATTGCTGAGGCTGCAGTAAGCTTGTGGGGCCTCTGGGGACACTCTTTCGCCATATGCCCTGGCTGCTCACAGACGTAACACTTCCTGGTCCCTCTAGGAGGCTTCGCCTTCACTGCTGCCGGTGCTAGGGCTCTGGTTGCTGACTGAGCCCTTGCACCTCCAACCTCCATAGGTTCGGCTCCTCCTCCTGGCGGAGGCGTGGATTGCGCCCGTGCTGCTTCTCTGGGAAAGAAGGAGGGGCCCCCGGCTGGTTCGCGCCCTCCACGTCCTTCGTCCTTGCTCCACGGACGTCCTTCCAGCCTCACCCCCACAGCCAGCGCCCTCTGAACGACCTCCTGGGTGGTTCGGGGTCTCTCCCCCCTCGCTATCTCATCTTTAATCGAGTTGTGCAGTCCCTCCCAAAAGAGGTCTCTTACAGGAGCCGAATCTCTGTCCCATTCCAGGGCGCTGACCAAGGCGAAAAAGCGGGCATGATACTGTCTGACGCTGGCCCTCCCTTGTCTCAGCCCATGCACCTCCTTCCGTGCAAGATCAATGTCAATACTTGATAAGAAACACCCATCCATCGCTTTAATAAAGGCATCCGCATTCTGGAGCGCCGGATCGTTATCTCTCCATAAATTGCGCAACCATGCTTTCGCCTCCCCATGCAGATGGGACATGATGAACCCCACTCTCTCCTGTTCATCTCTAAAGTCTTTATGCAACAGTTGCAGTGCGCACAGTACGTCGGCTCTAAAGTTGGGATACTGTTGCAGGTTCCCATCGAAGTGAGAGAGCAGTCCGCCTGTCCGTCTCGCCAACCCAATTCCCTCCTGCCGGGGTGTTTGCTTTGCCAGTACGTCTAACCTGACCTGGAGATCCCTGCAGGCGGCAGCTGCCTCGTCCTCTCTCTTCCTGGATGCGAGAACCTCGGCGTTCAGTTGTGCCACTGCTTTTCTGAGGTCCTCTATCTGCTGCTCAGCCGTCATGTCTCCTGCCGTTCGTGAGCTCGCTAGTGGGCGCCTGTTTCTCTCCCCTCCTCGAGGCTGCAGATGCCCACAATGTAGGAGACGGAGCCTACTGTCAGAGCTGCTTCAAGATCCTAGCTCACAGAGGATCACGCTAGCCAGCGGTCATTAAGTAAAAGTCTTTATTGAATTACAGTTTCCATTCTCACGCTGCTGTCTGCAACTCTACGTCTACTAGCTAGATCGGCGAGGCTCCGTCTGAGTCTCCGCCCCGTGCGCACCAACTTAATATCCTAGCCTTGCTCCACCTTTTCCTCCTGACTGTCCTCCTCTGGGTCCCTCTACCCCCCGGGGCTTCTTCCTTCCGGGATTCTTCTGACGCTGACCCGGACCCTTCTGCCTCCTTGCGCCGGGCTTTAGGACCTGGTTCCCTTTCGGGGCTGCTCACTGCGCCGCCTTCCTCTGCATTTGAACTTGGCGCGCGCGCCCAACCTTCCACTTTCCTCTTAACCGTTTCTTCGCTCCCCGATGGAGGTGTGGCCACTCCTGACTCCTGCCCTCCCTCCTGTGGTGAGCTGCCAGCGCTTCCCCCCTGGCTCCTTTCCTCTTCCCTGCTTCCTGGCGGTGACGCTGGTCCCGATTTCCAGCTGCTCCCCCCTGAGTCTCCTCTGGCTCTATCTTCCTGGGGTGCCTCTCTAGATTCCCCCCTTGCCCTGGCCACTGGTGCTCCTTTCTGTGAATCCTCTGATTCACTGGAAAGACTGGGAGATCTCGGGTCGTCGTCATCACTCATCCTTTCCTCTGTCTCCTCCCCTTCGCTCTCTGTTTCCTCCCTTGCCCGTGCCTCTGCACCTAAACCCCTGACAGCTATGATTGGGCTTATTTCAAATAAGTGTTTTTGGGGTTACAATGCACATTCAACCAAAAATCGCAGAGCGAAATGTATGTTATCAGCCCAAATCAAGCATGGGTGTTTTGGTTCATCTCAATTGAAAGAGGGAGAAGAAGCTTGGATTGCACTTGGTTTTCATTCACCCACAAATAGAAAATCGAAGTATCATAAGCATAATCCACAAAAAACAGGTTGTTTTGGGTTCCGTCTACATAGAAAGAAGAATCTTGGATTTCGCTTAATAAAAAGTATTGTTCTTTGGTGTTAATGCACATTTACCCCAAAATGGCAAAGTGAATGTTATGCGACCAAAATAAAGAAACACCATTCCTCTTCCATATACTTCTTCCAGAAGACGAATAAGCTTCGAGAGGGCTTATTTGAATTTGCATGGTGTTTTTTGGGTTTGCACTAGAATCACACAACCAAAGCAAAAAGAATGCACATTCAACCCAAAATCGCAGTGAAATGTTTGTTATCAGCCAAAATCAACCATAGGTGTTTAAGTTAATCTCAATCGAAAGAGGACAAATAAGCTTGGATTGCATTTCGGTATTCATTTACCCACAAACTGCAAATCGAAGTGTCATAAGCATAAACAAAGCAAAACAGGTTGTTTTGGAAACCATCTGCATAGAAAGAAGAATCTTGGATTGCGCTTATTTCAAAGTCGTGTTCTTTGGTTCTAATGTACATTGACCCACAAATCGCCAAGTGAGTGTAATGAGCCTAAAATAACAAAACGCCATATTTCCGCAATCAACCATGTTTATGTTTATCTCAATAGAAAGAGAACGAATAAGCTTGGATTGCTCTTTCGGTGTTCATTCACCCACAAGCTGCAAAGCAAAGTGTCATAAGCATAAACAACGCAAAACAGGTTGTTTTGGTTTCCATCTACATAGAAAGAAGAATCTTGGATTTCGCTTATTTCAAAATCGTGTTCTTTGGAGTTAATGCATATTTACCCAGAAATCGCAGTGTAGGTAATGAGACCAAAATAACAAAACGACATATTTCCGCTTCCATATGAGTAGAAAGAAGACGAATAAGCTTCGATTGGGCTTATTTCAATTCATAGAATCATAGAATCATAGAAATTAGCGTGGTGTTTTTTGGGTGTGCACCAGAATCACAAAACCAAAGCAAAAAGGTCTTTTGGTTAACATAAGCTTCGATTAGGCTTATTTCAATTCATAGAATCATAGAATCATAGTTGAAATTAGCGTGGTGTTTTTTAGGGTGTGCACCAGAATCACACAATCAAAGCAAAAAGGTCTTTTGGCTAACATCTGCATATTGGATTTCGCTTATTAAAAAGTAGTGTTCTTTGGTGTTGTCAGGGGTTCAGGAGCAGAGACGCAGAGAAGGGAGGAGACAGAGAGTGAGGGGGAGGAATACGAAGGAAAGATGAGTGGGGATGACGAACCGAGATCGCCGAGCTTATCCAGTGAGTCCGAGGATTCCCAGAAGGGAGCGCCAGCGGTCAGAGCAAGGGGGGAAAGCAGGGGGACACCCCAGGAAGAAGGGTCCAGAGAGGAATCAGAGAGCAGCAGTTGGAGATCGGGACCCACGTACCCAGCCGGGAGCAGCGGGGAGAAAGGGGACCAGATATCAGGTTCCGGAGGCTTTCAGAAGGAGGGAGGGCATGAGTCAGGAGTAGTCACGCCCACCTCGGGGAGCGACGAAACGATCAAGAGGAAGGTTGAGAGTTGGGCGCGCGCGCCAAGTTCAAATGTAGCGGAAGCTGGCGCAGTAAGCAGCCCAGAGAGTGAGCCAGGTCCCAAAGCCCGCCGCAAGGAGGCGGAAGGGTCAGGGGGGGTCCGAGTCAGAAGAGAGTAGGAAAGAAGAGACCCCGGGGGGCAGAAGGACCCAGAGACGGAAGGAAAGGCGCAGGAGGTGGAGCAAGGCTAGGGTATTAAGCTGGTGTGCTAGAGGCGGAGACTCAGACGGGTCTTCGCCGGTCTGACCTAGAAGAAGTAGGGCTGCACGTTGCAGTTTGGAAATGGAACCTGTAATCCAATAAAGACTCTATTAACCTGAACGCTGGCTAACGTGGTCCTATGTGAGCTGGGACTGAGTGGCAGCCCTGACAGGTGTTAATGCACATTTACCCAAAAATCACAAAGTGAATGTAATGCGACCAAACTAAAGAAACACCATATTTCCGCTTCCACATGGGTAGAAAGAAGACGAATAAGCTTCGAGAGGGCTTATTTGAATTTGCATGGTGTTTTTTGGGTGTATACCAGAATCACCCCCAAAAAAAGCAATAAAGTTCTATCTACGTAGGAGGAAGATAAAAACGCTCTGATTGGGATTATTTCAAATAGGTGTTTTTGGGGTTAGAATGCACATTCAACCAAAAATCGCAGAGCGAAATGTTTGTTATCAGCCCAAATCAAGCATAGACGTTTTAGTTAATCTCAATAGAAAGAGGACGAATAAGCTTGGATAGCTCCTTAGGTGTTCATTCACCCACAAATTCCAAAGCAGAAAGAAAGCAAAACATTTTGTTTTGGTTTCCATCTACATAGAAAGAGGAATCTTGGATTTCGCTTATTTCAAACCCAGAACACCTTTTTGCTTTGGTTAGGTAATTCTGGTGCACACCCAAAAAACACCACGCTAATTTCAACTCTATGATTCTATGAATTGAAATAAGCCCAATCGAAGCTTATTCGTCTTCTTTCTACCTGTTTTGCGTTGTTTATGCTTATGACACTTTGCTTTGCAGCTTGTGGGTGAATGAACAACGAAAGAGCAATCCAAGCTTATTCGTTCTCCTTCTATTGAGATGAACATAAACACCTATGGTTGATTTGGGCTGATAACAAACATTTCGCTCAGTGATTTTTTTGTTGAATGTGCATTCTAACCCCAAAACAGCTATTTGAAATAATCTAAATTAGAGCGTTTTTATCTTCTTCCTACGTAGATAGGACGCAAAATACTTTATTGCTTTCTTTGGGGGTGATTCTGGTATACACCCAAAAAAGACCATGCAAATTCAAATAAGCCCTCTCGAAGCTTATTCGTCTTCTTTCTACGCAAATGGAAGCGGAAATATGGCGTTTTGTTATTTTGGTCTCATTACATACACTTTGCGATTTCAGGGTAAATGTGCATTAACACCAAAGAGCACGACTTTGAAATAAGCGAAATCCAAGATTCTTCTTTCTATGTAGATGGAACCGAAAACCTGTTTTGCTTTCTTTAGGCTTATTACACTTTGCTTTGTTATTTGTGGGTGAATGAACACCGAAAAAGCAATCCAAGCTTATTCGTCCTCTTTCTATTGAGATTAACTAAAACACCTATGCTTGATTTGGGCTGATAAAAAACATTTGCGATTTTTGGTTAAATGTGCATTCTAACCCAAAAAACACCAGTTTGAAATAAGCCCAATGAGAGCGTTATCATCTTCTTTTTATGTAGATTGAACCCAGAACACCTTTTTGCTTTGGTTAGGTGACACCACGCTAATTTCAACTATGATTCTATGATTCTATGAATTGAAATAAGCCCAATCGAAGCTTATTCGTCTTCTTTCTACTCATATGGAAGCGGAAATATGTCGTTTTGTAATTTTGGTCTCATTACCTACACTGCGATTTCTGGGTAAATATGCATTAACTCCAAAGAACACGATTTTGAAATAAGCGAAATCCAAGATTCTTCTTTCTATGTAGATGGAAACCAAAACAACCTGTTTTGCTTTGTTTATGCTTATGACACTTTGCTTTGCAGCTTGTGGGTGAATGAACACCGAAAGAGCAATCCAAGCTTATTCGTTCTCTTTCTATTGAGATAAACAAACACTTATGGTTGATTTGGGCTGATAACAAACATTTGGCTCTGTGATTTTTTGTTGAATGTTCATTCTAACCCCAAAAACAGCTATTTGAAATAAGCCCAATCAGAGCGTCTTCATCTTCTTTCTACGTAGATGGAACGCAAAACACCTTATTGCTTTGTTTGGGGGTGATTCTGGTGCTCACCCAAAAAACACCATATAAATTCCAACTATGATTCTATGATTCTATGAATTGAAATAAGCCCAATCGAAGCTTATTCGTCTTCTTTCTACGCATATGGTTGCGGAAATATGGCGTTTTGTTATTTTGGTCTCATTACATACTTTGCGATTTCTGGGTATAAGTGCATTAATACCAAAGAACACGACTTTGAAATAAGCGAAATCCAAGATTCTTATTTCTATGTAGATGGAACCGAATACAACCTGTTTTGCTTTCTTTAGGCTTATTACACTTTGCTTTGTTATTTGTGGGTGAATGAACACCGAAAGAGCAATCCAAGCTTATTCGTTCTCTTTCTATTGAGATGAACTTAAACACCTATATGGTTGATTTTGGCTGATAAAAAACATTTCACTCTGCGATTTTTGGTTGAATGTGCATTCTTTTTGCTTTGGTTGTGTGATTCTAGTGCAAACCCAAAAAACACCCTGTGAATTGAAATAAGCCTCGAAGCTTATGCGTCTTCTTTCTCCGCATATGGAAGCGGAAATATGGTGTTTTGTGATTTTAGGCTCATTACACTCACTTGGCGATTTGTGGGTCAATGTACATTAGAACCAAAGAACACGACTTTGAAATAAGCGCAATCCAAGATTCTTCTTTCTATGTAGATGGTATCCAAAACAACCTGTTTTGCTTTGTTTATGCTTATGACACTTCGATTTGCAGTTTGTGGGTCAATGAATACCGAAATGCAATCCAAGATTATTTGTCCTCTTTCGATTGAGATTAACTTAAACACCTATGGTTGATTTTGGCTGATAACAAACATTTCACTGCGATTTTGGGTTGAATGTGCATTCTTTTTGCTTTGGTTGTGTGATTCTAGTGCAAACCCAAAAAACACCATGCAAATTCAAATAAGCCCTCTCGAAGCTTATTCGTCTTCTGGAAGAAGTATATGGAAGAGGAATGGTGTTTCTTTATTTTGGTCGCATTACATTCACTTTGCCATTTTGGGGTAAATGTGCATTAACACCGAAGAACAATACTTTTTATTAAGCGAAATCCAATATTCTTCTTTCTATGTAGACGGAACCCAAAACAACCTGTTTTGCGTTGATTATGCTTATGATACTTCGATTTTCTATTTGTGGGTGAATGAAAACCGAGTGCAATCCAAGCTTCTTCTCCCTCTTTCAATTGAGATGAACCAAAACACCCATGCTTGATTTGGGCTGATAACATACATTTCGCTCTGCGATTTTTGGTTGAATGTGCATTGTAACCCCAAAAACACTTATTTGAAATAAGCCCAATCAGAGCGTTTTCATCTTCTTCCTATGTAGATGGAATCCAGAAGACCTTTCTGCTTTGGTAGTGTGATTCTGGTGCAAACAGAAGGGGAGGGAAACGGGCGGAAGAGCCTGTGCTGCCGCCATCTTGGGCGAGGGCTGGGGGTACCCGGAAGGAGGTGCCACCGGAGGAGAGGCAAGCCGACAGGAAGGGGAGGGAAACGGGCGGAAGAGCCTGTGCTGCCGCCATCTTGGGCGAGGGCAGGGGGTACCCGGAAGGAGGTGCCACCGGAGGAGAGGCAAGAGGACAGGAAGGGGAGGGAAACGGGCGGAAGAGCCTGTGCTGCCGCCATCTTGGGCGAGGGCAGGCGTACCGGAAGAAGGTGCCACCGGAGGAGAGGCAAGCGGACAGGAAGGGGAGGGAAACGGGCGGAAGAGCCTGTGCTGCCGCTATCTTGGGCGAGGGCAGGGGTACCGGAAGGAGGTGCCACCGGAGGAGAGGCAAGCTGACAGGAAGGGGAGGGAAACGGGCGGAAGAGGCGCTGCGACCTTGGGCCAGCAGAGACGTGCCGAGCCAGGCTGGCCCTCTCTCTTTCTCCCGCCCACTCTCTCTCGACCCCGCTCTCCCCAGGGGGCAGCCCTGCCCCCCGCCCCGCCCTCACCTGCCTTTCTCCCCTAGTGGCCTTCCTCTCGTGCCCCTTGGCGGAGGGATGGGGCGGGTGGGCCGCGGAAGTTTATATACAAGAATATACATACCTAGATATAGGTGTCCGTTTGTAAATAAATAAAAATAAAACGGATATATGTATATGTGTGTGTATATATGCAGTGCTTCTTATCTAAAAAAAATGATTGGGGGTACTCTCATTTTGACTCAAGAAAATCGCCATTTTTTAGTTCAAACCGGGAAAAATAAATACAGTAAATGGACAAAAGTACATTCACAAAATGTTTTATGCATTCCTCTGTGCCCCCCCCCCGAAAAAAGCACTGTATATGTTCTGCCAAGGGCAGGGTTATTTCTGGATCTGGAGCCAATAAGCACACCAGTGGATGAAGAATAAGCAATGCTTTATTTGCATAAGGTTTTTTTTGTTTTTTTTAATAATAAATTTTATTGATTTTCCATGCAATTATAAATTTTTATCCAAAATACAACAAATTATCTCCTTTTTTGAACTTCCTTCAGCGTCTCTGATAATCATCCATATTTATAACTTTAATTACACATTCCCTTCTTTCGTATTGCCATTATACCTCCCTTCCCCCACTATTTCATATTAACAATATTTCTCTATTTTTACAGTGCCTCTTGAAATCCCACTAGAGTTGTGTTCACGCCGCATACGTTTTTCAGATAATCTACGAACTTTCCCCAGTCTTCAATGAACTTTTGGTCTTTGGTGTATCTGATTTTCCCAGTTAATTTGTCCAATTCCGCATAATCTGTCAATTTCAGTCTCCATTCTTTTATCGTCGGTATTTCCTCTTGCTTCCATTTCTGGGCCAACAAGATTCTGGCTGCCGTTGCTGCATATTGAAAGAGTTTACAGTCTTTTCTTCTTATGTCCTTTCCTAAGATCTCTAAAAGAAAAGAAAAGCCTCCGTTTTTTTTGCAAAAGTCAGTGGCGTAGCGTGGGTTGTCAGCACCCGGGGCAAGGCAAGTAATTTGCGCCCCCTAACCCGTGGATTTGCGCCCCCTAACCCTAACCCCCAGATGTTGCGCCCGGTGCGGCCGGCCCCCCCTGCACCCCCCACGCTACGCCACTGGCAAAAGTATATCTTAACAGTTTTTTCATTTTATTGTATATCATTTCCCAAAAGCTTTTCACTTTCTTATTCCCACCACACATGAAAGAACGGCCCTTCTTTTTCTTTACATTTCCAACATTTGTTACACGTCTTATACATCTTTGCTAACTTTACAGGTGTGATGTACCATCTGTAAAGCATTTTCATAACATTTTCTTTCAGTGCCGTGCATGCAGTAAATTTTATATTCTCTTTCCACAATTTTTCCCATTCATCAAATTGAATATTATACCCAAAATCTTTGGCCCACTGTATCATTACCGATTTAACCTCTTCATCTTTCGTATGCCATTCCAACAATATCTTATACATTTTTGACCGAGTTTTATATTAATTGTTTATTATGTCTATTTGAGATTTAGATTCTTTTTCTACATAACCCCTTTCTTTTAAGTCTTTTTTAAACATTTCGTTTACTTGAAAGTAATGCAACCAATCATATACATAATCTTTAACTTGTTCAAATGGTTTCAATTTCCATTTTCCTCCTTCTTTAATTACCAATTCACCATATGTACTCCAATTACCTCTCATATTAATTTTCTTAACACTCATTACCTCCAGCGGAGATAGCCAATAAGGGACTTTTGGCTCCAATATATTTTTGTATCTATCCCATACTTCTATTAAAGAACTCCTGAAAATGTGGTTTCCCGCTCAGGCTTGTGCGATTTTGAATATGACACCTGAAGCTGGAGGATGCCCCACGGCGACTGGTGGAGCTGGGATTGGGCTGAGGTGGGTGATGAAGGTGGGGCTCACACAAGGCACCCCTAAGTGTCCGGGTCAGGAGGGATGACCATTGAGTGCCTCCAGCTCACAACCCTGTGTGGTGGGCTGAGGGGATGGGAATGAATCATCCCAATAACAATTTACACCCTGCTGGGTGTGAACGGAGCTGATTCAGCCCTCTCTTTCTCTCCCGATAAGTATTTTCTATTTTCTAGGGTGCTAGTCTCCGTCCAGGTGGGCGCCGTGCCACCCGCCTCGCAAGCGAGACTCTTCCGCTACCACTACCAGCTTTCCAGGGAGAAAGTGGCAAGTCAGGGTTTGCTTGGGCCAATGGAACTCCCTGCAAAGGAAGAGCCTCCAGCACTTGAATCCACTGCCCACCTGACTCTTCTTTTCATCTCTCAGCTGGCACCGAGTTCTGGTTGGGCCTGGCAAGAGGAGAAGCTTCTGGTCGACAGCGGTGGCAAGTTTCAGGCAAGCCTTTTCAGAAAGTGTCAGGGCTGCCACTCAGTCCCAGCTCACATAGGACCACGTTAGCCAGCGTTCAGGTTAAAAGAGTCTTTATTGGATTACAGGTTCCATTTCCAAACTGCAACGTGCAGCCCTACTTCTTCTAGGTCAGACCGGCGAAGACCCATCTGAGTCTCCGCCTCTAGCACACCAGCTTAATACCCTAGCCTTGCTCCACCTCCTGCGCCTTTCCTTCCGTCTCTGGGTCCTTCTGCCCCCCCGGGTCTCTTCTTTCCTACTCTCTTCTGACGCGGACCCCCCTGACCCTTCCGCCTCCTTGCGGCGGGCTTTGGGACCTGGCTCACTCTCTGGGCTGCTTACTGCGCCAGCTTCCGCTACATTTGAACTTGGCGCGCGCGCCCAACTCTCAACCTTCCTCTTGATCGTTTCGTCGCTCCGCGAGGTGGGCGTGACTACTCCTGACTCATGCCCTCCCTCCTTCTGAAAGCCTCCGGAACCCGATATCTGGTCCCCTTTCTCCCCGCTGCTCCCGGCTGGGTACGTGGGTCCCGATCTCCAACTGCTGCTCTCTGATTCCTCTCTGGACCCTTCTTCCTGGGGTGTCCCCCTGTTTTCCCCCCTTGCTCTGACCGCTGGCGCTCCCTTCTGGGAATCCTCGGACTCACTGGATAAGCTCGGCGATCTCGGTTCGTCATCCCCACTCATCTTTCCTTCGTATTCCTCCCCCTCGCTCTCTGTCTCCTCCCTTCTCTGCGTCTCTGCTCCTGAACCCCTGACAGAAAGTTTGGGGGCTGTGGGACTGCCTGCCACTGGAGTTGCTATAATAATGAATTTTCCTTATGTTATTCCTGTTAAACTCCTTTTAAAGGTGACAGTGTTTGTCCACTTTTGGGACTGCCTGCCACTGGATGCCCTATAAAGATATGGGGCTTTTCAGCATGAAAAAGAAATCCCAATGACCCCTTTGGGACTCACTGCTACAGTGCCGGGGGGGCTTTGGAACTCCCTGCCACTTTGAAATGCCTCTCTGGGCGAGGCGTTCAGCAGGTGGTGGGTTCGAATTCCTCCCTGGCAGGAATGCAGACTTAAAGCTGCTAGTCTGAACCCGTGTCTTGCGGTGGACAACATAGCGTACGCAGCCGGAGGTGGGTGCGAGGAGCAGTGCCAGGGGAGCAGCAAGGAAGGTGAAGAAGCCCAGCAATTGGTGGATCCAGGGTTTGAGAGACAGTATTTTTGCACGGCTTCTTTCCGGCCAGAGCAAAGAAAAGTGACCATGAGAGTAGAGATAATTTATTAAATTTATCTGCTTTATCTGGTTCAATAATTATAATAATCATAATTATTATTTAATTATTGTCAGGGGTTCAGGAGCAGAGGCACAGGAAAGGGAGGAAACAGAGAGTGAGGGGGAGGAACCCGAAGGAAATATGAGCGATGACAGCGGCCCCAGATCTCTGAGTCTTTCCAGTGAATCGGAAGATTCACAGAAAGGGGCACCAGTGGTCAGAGCAAGGGGGGCGCCTAGGGGGACACCCCAGGAAGAAGGGACCAGAGGGGACTCAGAGAGCAGCAGTTGGAAATCGGGACCAGCTTCCCCACCAGAGCGCAGTAGGGGGGAGGGGTCCCAGGTATCGGGATCTGGCGGCTCGCCGCAAGCGGGAGGGCATGAGTCAGGATTGGCCACACCTCCATCGGGGAGCGAGGAAACGGTCAAGAGGAAGGTTGAAGGCTGGGCGTGCGCACCAAGTTCAAATACACAGGAAGGCAGCACAGTAAGCAGCCCGGATAGGGAGCCAGGTCCTAAAGCCCGCCGCAAGGAGGGAGAAGAGTCCGGGGGGGTCAGCGTCAGAAGAGTCCAGGAAGGAAGAGGCCACGGGGGGTAGAGGGACCCAGAGGAGGAAGGAAAGACGGAAGAGGTGGAGCAAGGCTAGAGTATTAAGTTGGTGTACAGGAGGCGGAGACTCAGACGGAGCTTCGCCGGTCTAGCTTCTAAGACGTAGAGCTGCGCGCTGCGGCTTGGAAATTGAAACTGTAACTCAATAAAGACCTTTGTACAGTACTGCCGGCTAGCGTGGTCCTCTGTGAGCTGGGACCTGGAAGCGGCTCTGACAGTAAGCTCCGTCTCCCTTTTGTACCAAAAGCCTCGCAGCGTGAGTGGGCGCAGCGAGGGGTGAAGATTGGTGCTTCGCGAGCTCACGAAAGTCGGACGAGATGAATAGTGAACAGCAGATAGCAGCCCTGCAAAACGCAGTGACACAACTAAACGCCGAGATACTCGCATCCAGGAAGAGGGAGGAGGAAGCGGCTGCCGCCTACAGGGATCTCCAGATCAGGTTGGAAGTGCTTACAAAGCAGGGGCAACCGGGACCCAAATCGGAGGGAATGGGCTGGAGAGAAGAGGAGGCAGCCTTGTATCTCATTTCGATTGGAATTTACAGCAGTACCCCAACTTCCGAGCAGATGTGCAGTTTGCGCTGCAACTGCTGGACAAAGACTTTAGAGATGAGCAAGAGAAGGTGGGGTTTATTTTATTCCATTTGCATGGAGACGCTAAAGCGTGGCTGCGCAATCTGTGGAGAGATCAGGATCCGGCGCTCCGAAGTGCGGATGCCTTCATTAAAGCGACGGATTCGTGTTTTTTATCAAATATAGACGTTGATATCGCCAGAAAAGAGATACATGGGCTGAAACAAGGGAGGGCCAGTGTGAGGCAGTATCATTCCCACTTTTTTGCACTGGTCAGTGCCCTGGAATGGGACAAAGATTCAGCTCCAGTCAGAGACCTTTTCTGGGAAGGGTTGAACAGTGCGGTAAAAGACGAAATTGCGCAGGGGGAGAGACCCCGGAGCACTCAGGAGATCGTTCAGAGGGCGCTGACGATTGGGGTGCGTCTAGAAGAACGTCCATGGAGCAGAGACGAAGGGCGTGGAGGACGCGAGTCGGCAAGAGCGCCTTCCTTCTTTCCCAGGGATGCAGCGCGTGCGCACTCCACGCCTCCGCCAGGAGGAGGAGGGGAACCTATGGAGGTTGGAGGCGCCAGGGCTCAGTCAGCAACCAGAGCCCTAGCACCGGGAGCAGTCAAAGCGAAGCCTCCTAGAGGGAACAGGAAGTGCTACCTCTGTGACAGTCCTCAGCACATGGCGAAAGAGTGTCCCCAGAGGCTCCACAAGCACACTGCAGCCTCCGCGACGGTAACAGAAGCAACTCAGCAGAGAGAACCACAGCAGGGAAACGACGGAGTCTGGCTGGAAACAGAGGCACTGGGGCCCAGCCAGACGAGTCAGTGAAGCAGTCCCCAGAGATTTTGCAGCCCACAGACCCCCTCCCGCCCAGACCAGTAGTGCAGCTCACCGCATCGCTCCAGCTACCCAATGGACTTACAATGGAAGTGCCAATTACCATTGACTCTGGTAGCAACGCGGACTTTATAGGACAGGATTTCATCGAGCAGCACAATATAACGCTACTGCCAGCCACGCTGCCCCTGAAGGTTGTCACGGTGGATGGCAGGGAATTGCTAGGGGGGCAGGTGGTGAAGCAAACGCCACCGATGGTGATGCAAATTGGAAATCACAGGGAAGTCATCAGCTTTAATGTCACCCAACTGTCGGACACGCCTGTAGTATTGGGCATGAGTTGGCTGGACAGGCACAGTCCAACGTTGGCTTGGTACCAGCGGCAACTAACTTTCGGCTCCCCTTACTGTGCAGAACACTGCATCCTGCCCAGACCGGAGGGGGAAGAAGAGGACACACAGCTGCAATTAGGCACGCTGCAAGCAGTGCCCCACAAGTACGCAGAATTTTTGGAGGTTTTCTGCGAGAAGGAGGCGGACAAGCTGCCTCCCCACAGGCCCTATGACTGCAAGATTGACCTCCTGCCAGGGGCGACGCTGCCGACAGGGAAACTGTATTCCATGTCTGAAGATGAGCTGCAGGAACTCAGGGAGTTCATAGATCATAATTTGGAGCGCGGGTTCATCCGGGAGTCCAAGGCAGTGGGGGGCAGTCCTGTATTCTTTGTGAGGAAGAAGGACACGCCCCCAAAAAGACTTGTGGTGGACTATAGGATTTTGAACTCGAAAACCAAGCCCACGGCTTTCCCCATGCCCAAGATCGACGACCTCCTCGCGACGGTGCGCAAAGGACGCGTGTTCACCAAGTTGGATCTGCGAGGGGCGTACAACCTTATTCGCATACGGGAGGGCGACAAGTGGAAGACGGCCATGTTCACGCCCCTGGGCACCTACGAATACAGAGTTATGCCGTTTGGATTACAAAATGGCTCCCACTGTTTTCAAGCTTTCATGCATCACGTGTTAGCGGGGCTCCTCTACAAGAAGTGTGTCTGCTTCCTGGACGACATCCTGATATTTTCAGAATCACAGGAGGTTCACGACAGAGACGTCAAGGAAGTTCTGCAAAGGCTACAGGAGCATAGACTGTACGCCAAGCTGGAGAAGTGCCAGTTCGACATGACGGAGGTGGATTTCCTGGGCTACAAGTTGTCGGACAAGGGGCTAGCCATGGACAGCGCCAAGGTTCGTGCAGTGTTGGACTGGAAGAGCCCGCGCAGCCGGAAGGAGGTCCAGCGGTTTGTCGGCTTTGCTAACTTCTATCGCAAGTTCATCAAGGGGTTCGCGATGCAGACAGCGGCCATTACCGACACGCTCAGCTCCAAGAAGAAGAAGTTCATCTGGACGGAGCAGGCGGAGCAGTCCTTTCGGAAACTCAAGCGCCTCTTCTCGTCCGAAGAGCAGCTACTGCATGTAAATCCCGGCAAACCGATGAGGGTTGAAACAGACGCCTCAGACAGGGCCGTGGGAGCAGTCCTGTTGCAGCAAGACCCGCATGGGGATTGGAGGCCGTGCGCCTTCTACTCCAGGAAGCTCAGCAAGTCGGAGCAGAACTACACCATCTGGGACAGGGAGTTGCTTGCCATTCATGCAGCATTCAAGGCGTGGAGGCACTTCCTGATCGGAGCCAAACACACAGTGCAGGTCCGCACGGACCATAAGAATCTGGAGTACTGGCGCACGGCGAGGTTCCTGAACCAGAGACACATACGTTGGGCGGAGTTCTTTGCGGAACTTCAACTTCAGGATAGAGTACGTCCCAGGTGACAACAACGTCATGGCGGATGCACTGTCCAGGAAGCCGCAATACCTCGAGGAGGCGACGCCAGCGGCGGCCAAGCACATTTTCGCACCAGAAGCATGGGCGTGCGCTTCGACAACCGTAGACCTGGATGCTGTACGTCGCGCGCTGCAGGAAGACTCCTTCGCACGAGCGAAGATGGAGGAGGTGCACAGAGGCACGGCGAAGGGCGACGAGTTCCAGATACGCGAAGGGTTGCTCATCCGCAAAGGGGCCCTCTACGTGCCGGGAGACGAACTCCGCGCTAAGGTACTGCAGCAGTTGCACGACGCACCCACCGCCGGGCACTTTGGCACTGAGAAGACGACAGAATTAGTCGCCAGAGACTTCTGGTGGCCCAAGATGCGGGGAGAAGTCGCGGATTACGTCGCGAGGTGCGACACCTGCCAGAGGGCTAAGACAGTGCATAAACCGCCGGCAGGACTGCTGGAACCGCTGCAAACTCCGCTCGAACCGTGGGAGAGGGTGGCCCTGGACTTTGTCACGGATCTGCCCAGCTCGAGGGGCAAGACAGCAGTGCTAGTGGTGGTGGACATGTTCACCAAAATGGCACATTTCATTCCGTGTGCGAAAGTGGCCACGGCGGAACAGACCGCCAAACTGTTCATAGATCACGTGTTCAAGGTTCACGGTCTGCCACGGTCTATACTGTCCGACCGGGGGCGACAGTTCATCTCGAACTTCTGGCAGAAGCTGATGGGCATCCTGAATGTCAAGATCAACCTAGCGTCGGCGAGACACCCGCAGACCAACGGACAAGCGGAGCGGGTCAATGCCATCATGCAGCAGTACCTGAGATGTTACGCAAATCAGCAGCCTGCAACGTGGGTGGACTACCTGCCACTCGCCGAGTTCGCCTACAACAACACGAAGCACGTGTCCACGGGGGTGACGCCGTTCTTCGCCAACAATGGGAGGCATCCCAGAACCTTCCCGGGACTACAGAGAGTGGGGGAGGGGGAGCCACAGGCAGCGGACGTCTTCGCGTCAGAGTTGCAGGAGGTCCACGAACAGCTTCGAAGGCAGTTAGAGCTAGCTAAGCACGCATACAAACTGCAGGCTGACAGACACAGGAGGGTTGGGGAAGAAATACAGGTGGGAGACTGGGTTTGGTTGGCAGCCCAGGCAGTGTCGGCCAGATCGTTAGCGAAAAAGAAGCTCGGACATAAGCAGCTAGGGCCCTACCAAGTCGAGGCACAGATCAATCCGGTGGCTTTCCGGCTGACGCTTCCGGAGGGATCCAGGATGCATCCGGTTTTCCATAGGTCAGTACTCACTCCCTACAAGGCACCTCACAGATTTCAGGAGCCAGGGACGGCACCGAGCCCGCTCAGGGAAAGGACCACGCAGGGGGGGTCGCCAGAGGGGGAGCCCATCAACGAGGTCACAGAGATTTTAGACTCAAGATGGGGGGAAGAGGGAGTAGAATACCTTCTCGCCAGAGAGGGCACCTCAGCCAGTGCCAACAGCTGGGTGCCGGGCTACGCTTTGGAGGAACCTCTGCTCAAAGACGAGTTTCATGCCCTCTTCCCACACAGGCCCATGCCAGCCGAGTTTTTCGACGACTGGCTTTTCACACCCACGCTTTCAGCCAGCACGTTCCAGGGGTTCGACTCGGACGAGGAACCAGCACTGGACACACGTTCCCCGGAGAGGTCACCCTCGGGATCTGCCTCAGAACCCTCGTATTGGTGGGATGATCGACCAGAGGAGCAGTGGCGCAGGAAATGGCTGGAGGGTCCCGGGCGAGCAACGTACCCAGAAGAGACCGAGGGAGAGACGGACATGGACGTGTTCAGGGAGGACCTTGGGTTCGAGCACGGAGGCACAGAGATGGAAGCAGAGGAGATCGACGTCGGCGAGGGCAAGGAGGAAGAGCAGGACTTATCCAGTTGGATGTACGCCACGGGAAACGAACTGTATCCGGCACTCACCCCCATAACAACGGAGCACCCAGCACCCACACCTGAAGGAGGGGAGGGGGGAAAGGGGGGCTTCGAGGGGGGATGGATGTCAGGGGTTCAGGAGCAGAGGCACAGGAAAGGGAGGAAACAGAGAGCGAAGGGGAGGAATCCGAAGGAAATATGAGCGATGACAGCGGCCCCAGATCTCTGAGTCTTTCCAGTGAATCGGAAGATTCACAGAAAGGGGCGCCAGTGGTCAGAGCAAGGGGGGCGCCTAGGGGGACACCCCAGGAAGAAGGGACCAGAGAGGACTCAGAGAGCAGCAGTTGGAAATCGGGACCAGCTTCCCCACCAGAGCGCAGTAGGGGGGAGGGGTCCCAGGTATCGGGATCTGGCGGCTCGCCGCAAGCGGGAGGGCATGAGTCAAGATTGGCCACACCTCCATCGGGGAGCGAGGAAACGGTCAAGAGGAAGGTTGAAGGCTGGGCGTGCGCGCCAAGTTCAAATACACAGGAAGGCGGCACAGTAAGCAGCCCGGATAGGGAGCCAGGTCCTAAAGCCCGCCGCAAGGAGGGAGAAGAGTCCGGGGGGTCAGCGTCAGAAGAGTCCAGGAAGGAAGAGGCCACGGGGGGTAGAGGGACCCAGAGGAGGAAGGAAAGACGGAAGAGGTGGAGCAAGGCTAGAGTATTAAGTTGGTGTACAGGAGGCGGAGACTCAGACGGAGCTTCGCCGGTCTAGCTTCTAAGACGTAGAGCTGCGCGCTGCGGCTTGGAAATTGAAACTGTAACTTAATAAAGACTTTTGTACAGTACTGCCGGCTAGCGTGGTCCTCTGTGAGCTGGGACCTGGAAGCGGCTCTGACAATTATATATTCTAATATTAATAATTACAATTACAATAAGAAAAGTAATCAAAATTACAATAAGAAAAATTGCAATCATTATTATAATTATAATCACGATAGCAATTTTTCTTTCTAAACACACAGACACAGGTAGAAGCCCAGAATGGTAGAGCTAGAAGGGACCCTGGTGGTCATCCAGTCCAATCCCCTGCAATGCACACACAGGCACCTACTAATGGATTCTTTCTGCCCCCAGGGAGCAGAGCCCCCACCCTGCCTTGCGGGGTGCCGTCACTTTGCATTTGTAGGACCGGGTCTGGATTGCGGAGCTGCCCGTTGGTGGGAGAATGAACACCGAAAGAGCAATCCAAGCTTATTTGTCCTCTTTCTATTAACTAAAACACCTATGCTTGATTTGGGCTGATAACATTTCGCTCTGTGATTTTTGGTTGAATGTGCATTCTAACCCCAAAAACAGCTATCTGAAATAAACCCAATCAGAGCGTTTTCATCTTCTTTCTACGTAGATGGAACGCAAAACACCTTATTGCTTTGTTTGGGGGTGATTCTGGTGCTCACCCAAAAAACACCATGTAAATTCCAACTATGATTCTATGAATTGAAATAACCCCAATCGAAACTTATTCCTCTTCTTTCTACACATATGGATGCGGAAATATGGCGTTTTGTTATTTTGGTCTCATTACATACACTTTGCGATTTCTGGGTAAAAGTGCATTAATACCAAAGAACACGACTTTGAAATAAGCGAAATCCAAGATTCTTATTTCTATGTAGATGGAACCGAATACCTGTTTTGCTTTCTTTAGGCTTATTACACTTTGCTTTGTTATTTGTGGGTAAATGAACACCGAAAGAGCAATCCAAGCTTATTCGTTCTTTCTATTGAGATGAACTTAAACACCTATGGTTGATTTTGGCTGATAAAAAACATTTCACTCTGCGATTTTTGGTTGAATGTGCATTCTTTTTGCTTTGGTTGTGTGATTCTAGTGCAAACCCAAAAAACACCCTGTGAATTGAAATAAGCCTCGAAGCTTATGCATCGAAGCTTATGCGTCTTCCATATGCGGAGAAAGAAGCGGAAATATGGTGTTTTGTCATTTTAGGCTCATTACACTCACTTGGCGATTTGTGGGTCAATGTACATTAGAACCAAAGAACACGACTTTGAAATAAGCGCAATCCAAGATTCTTCTTTCTATGTAGATGGTATCCAAAACAACCTGTTTTGCTTTGTTTATGCTTATGACACTTTGATTTGCAGTTTGTGGGTAAATGAATACCGAAATGCAATCCAAGCTTATTCGTCCTCTTTCGATTGAGATTAAGTTAAACAACCTATGTTTGATTTTGGCTGATAACAAACATTTCACTGCGATTTTTGGTTGAATGTGCATTCTTTTTGCTTTGGTTGTGTGATTCTAGTGCAAACCCAAAAAACACCATGCAAATTCAAATAAGCCCTCTCGAAGCTTATTCGTCTTCTGGAAGAAGCATATGGAAGAGGAAATATGGTGTTTCTTTATTTTGGTCGCATTACATTTGTCAGGGGTTCAGGAGCAGAGGCAAGGGCAAGGGAGGAAACAGAGAGCGAGGGGGAGGAGGCAGAAGAAAAGATGAGTGATGACGACGACCCGAGATCTCCGAGTCTTTCCAGTGAATCAGAAGATTCACAGAAAGGAGCACCAGTGGCCAGGGCAAGGGGGGAGCCTAGGGGGACACCCCAGGAAGATAGAGCCAGAGGGGACTCAGAGGAGAGCAGTTGGAAATCGGGACCAGCGTCACCGCCAGAGAGCAGGGAAGAGGAAGGGAGCCAGGGATCAAGCGCTGGCAGCTCACAACAGGGGGGAGGGCACGAGTCAGGAGTGGCCACACCTCCATCGGGGAGCGAAGAAACGGTCAGACGGAAAGTGGAAGGTTGGGCGCGCGCGCCAAGTTCAAATGCACAGGAAAGTGACGCAGTAGGCAGCCCGGAAAGGGAGCCAGGTCCTAAAGCCCGGCGCAAGGAGACAGGAGGGTCCGGGGGGTCGGCGTCAGAAGAATCCAGGAAGGAAGAGACCCCGGGGGGCAGAGGGACCCAGAGGAGAACAGTCAGGCGGAAAAGGTGGAGCAGGGCTAGGATATTAAGTTGGTGCACAAGGGGCGGAGACTCAGACGGAGCTTCGCCGATCTAACCATTAGACGTAGAGTTGCACGCAGCAGCTTGAGAATGGAAACTGTAACTCAATAAAGACTTTTACTTAAAGATCGCTGCTAGCGTGATCCTCTGTGAGCTAGGATCTGGAAGCAGCTCTGACAACATTCACTTTGCGATTTTTGGGTAAATGTGCATTAACACCTGTCAGGGGTTCAGGAGCAGAGGCAAGGGCAAGGGAGGAAACAGAGAGCGAGGGGGAGGAGGCAGAAGAAAAGATGAGTGATGACGACGACCCGAGATCTCCGAGTCTTTCCAGTGAATCAGAAGATTCACAGAAAGGAGCACCAGTGGCCAGGGCAAGGGGGGAGCCTAGGGGGACACCCCAGGAAGATAGAGCCAGAGGGGACTCAGAGGAGAGCAGTTGGAAATCGGGACCAGCGTCACCGCCAGAGAGCAGGGAAGAGGAAGGGCGCCAGGGATCAAGCGCTGGCAGCTCACAACAGGGGGGAGGGCACGAGTCAGGAGTGGCCACACCTCCATCGGGGAGCGAAGAAACGGTCAGACGGAAAGTGGAAGGTTGGGCGCGCGCGCCAAGTTCAAATGCACAGGAAAGTGACGCAGTAGGCAGCCAGGAAAGGGAGCCAGGTCCTAAAGCCCGGCGCAAGGAGACAGGAGGTTCCGGGGGGTCGGCGTCAGAAGAATCCCGGAAGGAAGAGACCCCGGGGGGCAGAGGGACCCAGAGGAGAACAGTCAGGCGGAAAAGGTGGAGCAGGGCTAGGATATTAAGTTGGTGCACAAGGGGCGGAGACTCAGACGGAGCTTCGCCGATCTAACCATTAGACGTAGAGTTGCACGCAGCAGCTTGAGAATGGAAACTGTAACTCAATAAAGACTTTTACTTAAAGATCGCTGGCTAGCGTGATCCTCTGTGAGCTAGGATCTGGAAGCAGCTCTGACAACACCAAAGAACACGACTTTTTAATAAGCAAAATCCAAGATTCTTCTTTCTATGTAGACGGAACCCAAAACAACCTGTTTTGCTTTCTTTAGGCTCATTATACTTTACCTTACCTTTACTGTTAACCAACCAACAGGCTGTCTCTGGGCAGACTACTATCTCTGAGGCAGACTTCTCTTTTCTGGGCAGGCTTCTTGGGAGAAGGGGGCGAGCCTGTTAGTCCACCAACGGGCAGCTCCGCAATCCAGACCCGGTCCTACAAATGCAAAGTGACAGCACCCCCCAAGGCAGGGTGGGGCCTCTGCTCCCTGGGGGCAGAAAGTATGTGCCTGTGTGTCTATGCATTGCAGGGGATTGGACTGGATGACCACCAGGGTCCCTTCTAGCTCTACCATTCTGGGCTTCTACCTGTGTCTGTGTGTTTAGAAAGAAAAATTGCTATCGTGATTATAATTATAATAATGATTGCAATTTTTCTTATTGTAATTTTGATTACTTTTCTTATTGTAATTGTAATTATTAAAATTAGAATATATAATTAAATAATAATTATAATTATTATAATTATTGAACCAGATAAAGCAGATAAATTTAATAAATTATCTCTACTCTCATGGTCACTTTTCTTTGCTCTGGCCGGAAAGAAGCCGTGCAAAAATACTGTCTCTCAAACCCTGGATCCACCAATTGCTGGGCTTCTTCACCTTCCTTGCTGCTCCCCTGGCACTGCTCCTCGCACCCACCTCCGGCTGCGTACGCTATGTTGTCCACCGCAAGACACGGGTTCAGACTAGCAGCTTTAAGTCTGCATTCCTGCCAGGGAGGAATTCGAACCCACCACCTGCTGAACGCCTCGCCCAGAGAGGCATTTCAAAGTGGCAGGGAGTTCCAAAGCCCCCCCGGCACTGTAGCAGTGAGTCCCAAAGGGGTCATTGGGATTTCTTTTTCATGCTGAAAAGCCCCATATCTTTATAGGGCATCCAGTGGCAGGCAGTCCCAAAAGTGGACAAACACTGTCACCTTTAAAAGGAGTTTAACAGGAATAACATAAGGAAAATTCATTATTATAGCAACTCCAGTGGCAGGCAGTCCCACAGCCCCCAAACTTTCTGAGAAGGCTTGCCTGAAACTTGCCACCGCTGTCGACCAGAAGCTTCTCCTCTTGCCAGGCCCAACCAGAACTCGGTGCCAGCTGAGAGATGAAAAGAAGAGTCAGGTGGGCAGTGGATTCAAGTGCCGGAGGCTCTTCCTTTGGCAGGGAGTTCCATTGGCCCAAGCAAACCCTGACTTGCCACTTTCTCCCTGGAAAGCTGGTAGTGGTAGCGGAAGAGTCTCGCTTGCGAGGCGGGTGGCACGGCGCCCACCTGGACGGAGACTAGCACCCTAGAAAATAGAAAATACTTATCGGGAGAGAAAGAGAGGGCTGAATCAGCTCCGTTCACACCCAGCCGGGTGTAAATTGTTATTGGGATGATTCATTCCCATCCCCTCAGCCCACCACACAGGGTTGTGAGCTGGAGGCACTCAATGGTCATCCCTCCTGACCCGGACACTTAGGGGTGCCTTGTGTGAGCCCCACCTTCATCACCCACCTCAGCCCAATCCCAGCTCCACCAGTCGCCGTGGGGCATCCTCCAGCTTCAGGTGTCATATTCAAAATCGCACAAGCCTGAGCGGGAAACCACATTTTCAGGAGTTCTTTAATAGAAGTATGGGATAGATACAAAAATATATTGGAGCCAAAAGTCCCTTATTGGCTATCTCCGCTGGAGGTAATGAGTGTTAAGAAAATTAATATGAGAGGTAATTGGAGTACATATGGTGAATTGGTAATTAAAGAAGGAGGAAAATGGAAATTGAAACCATTTGAACAAGTTAAAGATTATGTATATGATTGGTTGCATTACTTTCAAGTAAACGAAATGTTTAAAAAAGACTTAAAAGAAAGGGGTTATGTAGAAAAAGAATCTAAATTTCAAATAGACATAATAAACAATTAATATAAAACTCGGTCAAAAATGTATAAGATATTGTTGGAATGGCATACGAAAGATGAAGAGGTTAAATCGGTAATGATACAGTGGGCCAAAGATTTTGGGTATAATATTCAATTTGATGAATGGGAAAAATTGTGGAAAGAGAATATAAAATTTACTGCATGCACGGCACTGAAAGAAAATGTTATGAAAATGTTTTACAGATGGTACATCACACCTGTAAAGTTAGCAAAGATGTATAAGACGTGTAACAAATGTTGGAAATGTAAAGAAAAAGAAGGGACGTTCTTTCATGTGTGGTGGGAATAAGAAAGTGAAAAGCTTTTGGGAAATGATATACAATAAAATGAAAAAACTGTTAAGATATACTGTCAGAGCTGCTTGAAGATCCTAGCTCACAGAGGATCACGCTAGCCAGCGATCATTAAGTAAAAGTCTTTATTGAATTACAGTTTCCATTCTCACGCTGCTGCGCGCAAACTCTACGTCTAGTAGCTAGATCGGCGAAGCTCCGTCTGAGTCTCCGCCCCGTGAGCACCAACTTAATATCCTAGCCTTGCTCCACCTTTTCCGCCTGACTGTCCTCCTCTGGGTCCCTCTACCCCCCGGGGCCTCCTCCTTCCGGGATTCTTCTGACGCTGACCCGGACCCTCCTGCCTCCTTGCGCCGGGCTTTAGGACCTGGTTCCCTTTCGGGGCTGCTTACTGCGCCGCCTTCCTCTGCATTTGAACTTGGCGCGCGCGCCCAACCTTCCACCTTCCTCTTAACCGTTTCTTCGCTCCCCGATGGAGGTGTGGCCACTCCTGACTCATGCCCTCCCTCCTGTGGTGAGCTGCCAGCGCTTCCCCCCTGGCTCCCTTCCTCTTCCCTGCTTCCTGGCGGTGACGCTGGTCCCGATTTCCAGCTGCTCCCCCCTGAGTCCCTTCTGGCTCTATCTTCCTGGGGTGCCCCCCTTGCCCTGGCCACTGGTGCTCCTTTCTGTGAATCCTCTGATTCACTGGAAAGACTAGGAGATCTCGGGTCGTCGTCATCACTCATCTTTTCTTCTGCCTCCTCCCCTTCGCTCTCTGTTTCCTCCCTTGCCCGTGCCTCTGCTCCTAAACCCCTGACATCCATCCCCCCCTCGAAGCCCCCCATTCCCCCCTCCCCTCCTTCCGGTGCTGGAGCTGGGGGCTGCTGTTGCAAAGGGACGAACGTCGGATATCGGTCGCTTCCCGTGGCGGGCCTCCATCTGAAGTCTTCCGGTTCTTCCTCCCTGCTCTCGTCGACGACGGTCACCTCCGCTTCCATCTCTGTGCCGCCGTGCTCGAAACCAGGGTCGTCCCCGAAAATGTCCATGTCCGTCTCTCCCTCACTTCCTCCTGGCGGCGTTGCTCGTCCTGAGCATTCCAGCCACTTTCTGCGGAACTGCTCCTCTGGCCTATCGTCCCACCAATACGAGGGTTCTGAGGCGGATCCCGAGGGTGACCCCTCCGGGGAACGGACGTCTCGTGTCGGTTCCTCGCCCGAGTCGAACCCCCGGAACGTGCTGGCCGAAAGCGTGGGCGTGAAAAGCCAGTCGTCGAAAAAGTCTGCTGGCATAGGTCTATGTGGGAAGAGGGCATGAAACTCGTCTTTGAGCAGAGGTTCGTCTAAGGCGTAGCCCGGCACCCAGCTGTTCGCACTGGCCGGGGTGCCCTCCTTGGCGAGAAAGTATTCTACCCCCTCTTCCCCCCATCTGGAGTCCAAAATCTCCGTGACTTCGTTGATGCGCTCCTTCTGTGCCACTCCCGCGTGCCCTGTTCTGTCTCTGGCCGGACTCGGCGCCGTTCCGGGTTCCTGGAATACCGGATGCATCCTGGAACCCTCCGGAAGTGCCAGTCTGAAAGCTACCGGGTTGACCTGCTCTTCGACTTGGTAGGGCCCCAGTTGCTTATGCCCTAGTTTCTTCTTGGCCAACGACCTGGCCGGCACTGCGTGGGCTGCTAACCAAACCCAGTCTCCCACGTGGAGCTCTTCTCCAACCCTTCTGTGCTTGTCTGCTTGTACCTTGTATGCGTGCTTGGCCAGCTCCAGGTGGCGCCTCAGCTGATCGTGGACTTCCTGCAGCTCCGACGCGAACGCATCTGCTGTCTGCGGCTCCCCCTCCCCCATTCTTTCCAGTCCCGGGAAGGTTCTGGGGTGCCTCCCGTTGTTGGCGAAGAACGGCGTGACCCCCGTGGACACGTGCTTCGTGTTGTTGTAGGCGAACTCGGCAAGCGGCAGGTAATCCACCCACGTCGCAGGCTGTTGATTTGCATAACATCTCAGGTACTGCTGCATGATGGCATTGACCCGCTCCGCTTGCCCGTTGGTCTGCGGGTGTCTCGCCGACGCCAGGTTGATCTTGACGTTCAGGAAGCCCATCAGCTTCTGCCAGAAATTCGAGATGAACTGCCGCCCCCGGTCGGACAGAATAGACCGTGGCAGACCGTGAACCTTGAACACGTGGTCTATGAACAGTTTGGCGGTTTGCTCCGCCGTGGCCACCTTAGCACACGGAATGAAATGGGCCATCTTGGAAAACAGGTCCACCACCACCAGCACTGCCGTCTTGCCCCTTGAGCTGGGCAGATCCGTGACAAAGTCCAGGGCCACCCTTTCCCAAGGTTCGACCGGAGTTTGCAGCGGTTCCAACAGTCCGGCCGGCGGTTTGTGCACTGGTTTGGCCCTCTGGCAGGTGTCACACCTCGCCACGTAGTCTGCGACCTCCCCTCTCATTCCAGGCCACCAGAAATCCCTGGCTACTAATTCCACCGTCTTCTCCTTGCCAAAGTGCCCGGCCGTGGGCGCGTCGTGCAGCTGCTGCAGCACCTTGGCTCGAAGTTCGTCTCCCGGCACGTAGATGGCCCCTTTACGGATGAGCAATCCATCTCTTAGCTGGAAACCGTCGGCCGCTGCCTTGCCCCTTTGCACCTCTGCCATCTTTGCTCGTGCGAAGGAGTCCCCCTGCAACGCTCGTCGCACCGCCTCTAGGTCCACGGTCGCCGCGGCGCACGCCCACACTGTCGGTGCGAAGATGTGCATGGCGGCCGCTGGTGTTGCGTCCTCCAGATACTGTGGCTTACGGGAGAGAGCGTCTGCCATGATGTTGGTGTCCCCCGGGACATACTCTATTCGGAAGTCGAAGTTCGCAAAGAACTCAGCCCAACGTATCTGCCTCTGATTCAGGAACTGTGCCGTGCGCCAGTGCTCTAGATTCTTGTGGTCCGTGCAAACCTGCACCGTGTGCTTGGCGCCGATCAGAAAGTGCCTCCACGCCTTGAACGCTGCGTGAATGGCCAGCAACTCCCTGTCCCATATGGTGTAGTTCTGCTCGGACTTGCTGAGCTTCCTGGAGTAAAACGCTCCCGGTCGCCACACCCCCTGCGGGTCTTTCTGCAACAGGACCGCCCCCACGGCTCTGTCCGAAGCGTCTGTCTCCACCCTCATCGGCTTGCTGGGGTTGACATGAAGCAGCTGCTCTTCCGACGCGAAGAGACGTTTGAGTGCCTGAAAGGACTGCTCCGCCTGCTCTGTCCAAATGAACTTCTTTTTCTTGGAGCTAAGCGTGTCAGTGATGGCCGCCGTCTGCATCGCGAAGCCCTTGATAAACTTGCGATAGAAGTTCGCAAAGCCGACAAACCGTTGGACCTCCTTCCGGTTGCGCGGGCTCTTCCAATCCAACACCGCTCGAACCTTGGCGCTGTCCATGGCGAGCCCCTTGTCAGACAGCTTGTAGCCCAGAAAATCCACCTCCGTCACGTCAAATTGGCACTTCTCCAGCTTGGCGTAGAGCCTATGTTGCTTTAGCCTGCTCAGCACTTCCTTGACGTGTTTGTCATGCTCCTGCTGCGACTCCGAAAAGATCAGGATGTCATCTAAGAAACAGACGCACGTCTTGTAGAGAAGTCCCGCCAACACGTGATGCATAAATGCTTGAAAAACGTGGGAGCCATTTTGCAATCCAAAAGGCATAACTCTATATTCGTAGGTCCCCAGTGGCGTGAACATGGCTGTCTTCCACTCATCACCCTCCGGCATGCGAATGAGGTTGTACGCCCCCCGCAGGTCCAACTTGGTGAACACTCTGCCCTTCCGTACCTTTGCGAGGAGGTCGTCAATTCGGGGCATGGGGAAGTCCGATGGCCTAGTCACACTGTTCAAAATCCTGTAATCCACTACGAGTCTCTTTTGGGGCGTGTCCCGCTTCTTAACAAAGAATACGGGACTGCCCCCCACTGCCTTGGACTCCCGGATGAAGCCGCGCTGCAAATTATGATCAATGAACTCTTTGAGTTCTTGCAGTTCGTCCTCTGACATGGAATACAGTCTCCCTTTAGGCAGCGCCGCCCCCGGCAGCAGGTCAATTTTGCAGTCATATGGTCTGTGAGGGGGTAGCCTGTCTGCCTCCTTCTCGCAGAAAACTTCCAAAAATTCAGCGTACTTGTGGGGAATCGCTTGCAGCGTGCCTAGCAGCAGCTGTGACTCCTCTTCCTCTCCTTCCTGCCTGGGCACGATGCAGTGTTCAGCACAAAAGGAAGAGCCAAAGGTCAGCTGCCTCTGGTACCAAGCCATCGTTGGGCTGTGCTTGTCCAGCCAACTCATGCCCAATACAACGGGCGTGTCAGATAGTTGAGTGACGTTGAAGCTGATGATTTCTCTGTGATTCCCAAGTCGCATCACCATTGGTGGTGTCTGCTTCACCACTTGCCCCCCGAGCAGCTCCCTGCCATCCACCGTGACAACCTGCAGGGGCAGTGTGGCCGGCAGCAACTGCACAGCGTGCCTGTCGACAAAGTCCTGCCCTATAAAGTCTGCATTGCTGCCTGAGTCAATGGTGATTGGCACGTCTATGGTGATTCCATTGGGCAGCTGGAGAGATGCTGTGAGCCTCACTACTGGTTTGGGCGGGAGGGGGTTCACGGGCTGTAAAATCTCTGGGGACTGCGTCACTAACACGTCTGGCTGGGCCCCAGTGCCTCTTCCTCCAGCCAGACTGCTTCGTTTCCCTGCTGTGGTCCTCCTTGCTGCGTTGCTGCAGTCACCATTGCTGAGGCTGCAGTGAGCTTGTGGGGCCTCTGGGGACACTCTTTTGCCATATGCCCTGGTTCCTCACAGACGTAACACTTCCTGTTCCCTCTAGGAGGCTTCGCTTTCACTGCTGCCGGTGCTAGGGCTCTGGTTGCTGACTGAGCCCTTGCACCTCCAACCTCCATAGGTTCGGCTCCTCCTCCTGGCGGAGGCGTGGATTGCGCCCGCGCTGCTTCTCTGGGAAGGAAGGAGGGGCCCCCGGCTGGTTCGCGCCCTCCACGCCCTTCGTCCTTGCTCCACGGACGTCCTTCCAGCCTCACCCCCACTGCCAGTGCCCTCTGAACGACCTCCTGGGTGGTTCGGGGTCTCTCCCCCCTCGCGATCTCATCTTTAATCGAGTTGTGCAGCCCCTCCCAAAAGAGGTCTCTTACAGGAGCCGAATCTCTGTCCCATTCCAGGGCACTGACCAAGGCGAAAAAGCGGGCATGATACTGCCTGACGCTGGCCCTCCCTTGTCTCAGCCCATGCACCTCCTTCCGTGCAAGATCCACGTCAATACTTGATAAAAAGCACCCATCCATCGCTTTAATAAAGGCATCCGCATTCTGGAGCGCCGGATCCTTATCTCTCCATAAATTGCGTAGCCATGCTTTCGCATCCCCATGCAGATGGGACATGATGAACCCCACTCTCTCTTGTTCATCTCTAAAGTCTTTATGCAGCAGTTGCAGTGCGCACAGTACGTCGGCTCTAAAGTTGGGATACTGTTGCAGGTTCCCATCGAAGTGAGAGACCAGCCCGCCTGTCCGTCTCGCCAACCCAATTCCCTCCTGCCGGGGTGTCTGCTTTGTCAGCACGTCTAACCTGACCTGGAGATCCCTGCAGGCGGCAGCTGCCTCCTCCTCTCTCTTCCTGGATGCGAGAACCTCGGCGTTCAGTTGTGCCACTGCTTTTCTGAGGTCCTCTATCTGCTGCTCAGCCGTCATGTCGTCTGCCGTTCGTGAGCTCGCTAGTAGGCACCTGTTTCTCTCCCCTCCTCGAGGCTGTAGATGCCCACAATGGAGAGACGGAGCTTACTGTCAGAGCTGCTTGAAGATCCTAGCTCACAGAGGATCACGCTAGCCAGCGATCATTAAGTAAAAGTCTTTATTGAATTACAGTTTCCATTCTCACGCTGCTGCGCGCAAACTCTACGTCTAGTAGCTAGATCGGCGAAGCTCCGTCTGAGTCTCCGCCCCGTGAGCACCAACTTAATATCCTAGCCTTGCTCCACCTTTTCCGCCTGACTGTCCTCCTCTGGGTCCCTCTACCCCCCGGGGCCTCCTCCTTCCGGGATTCTTCTGACGCTGACCCGGACCCTCCTGCCTCCTTGCGCCGGGCTTTAGGACCTGGTTCCCTTTCGGGGCTGCTTACTGCGCCGCCTTCCTCTGCATTTGAACTTGGCGCGCGCGCCCAACCTTCCACCTTCCTCTTAACCGTTTCTTCGCTCCCCGATGGAGGTGTGGCCACTCCTGACTCATGCCCTCCCTCCTGTGGTGAGCTGCCAACGCTTCCCCCCTGGCTCCCTTCCTCTTCCCTGCTTCCTGGCGGTGACGCTGGTCCCGATTTCCAGCTGCTCCCCCCTGAGTCCCTTCTGGCTCTATCTTCCTGGGGTGCCCCCCTTGCCCTGGCCACTGGTGCTCCTTTCTGTGAATCCTCTGATTCACTGGAAAGACTAGGAGATCTCGGGTCGTCGTCATCACTCATCTTTTCTTCTGCCTCCTCCCCTTCGCTCTCTGTTTCCTCCCTTGCCCGTGCCTCTGCTCCTAAACCCCTGACATATACTTTTGCCAGTGGTGTAGGTGGGGGGTGCAGGGGGGGCCGGCCGCACCGGGCGCAACATCTGGGGGTTAGGGTTAGGGGGTGCAAATCCACGGGTTAGGGGGCGCAAATCCACGGGTTAGGGGGCGCAAATTACTTGCCTTGTCCCGGGTGCTGACGCTACGCCACTGACTTTTGCAAAAAAACCGGAGGCTTTTCTTTTCTTTTAGAGATCTTAGGAAAGGACATAAGAAGAAAAGACTGTAAACTCTTTCAATATGCAGCAACGGCAGCCAGAATCTTGTTGGCCCAGAAATGGAAGCAAGAGGAAATACCGACGATAAAAGAATGGAGACTGAAATTGACAGATTATGCGGAATTGGACAAATTAACTGGGAAAATCAGATACACCAAAGACCAAAAGTTCATCGAAGACTGGGGAAAGTTCGTAGATTATCTGAAAAACGTATGCGGCGTGAACACAACTCTAGTGGGATTTCAAGAGGCACTGTAAAAATAGAGAAATATTGTTAATATGAAATAGTGGGGGAAGGGAGGTATAATGGCAATACGAAAGAAGGGAATGTGTAATTAAAGTTATAAATATGGATGATTATCAGAGACGCTGAAGGAAGTTCAAAAAAGGAGATAATTTGTTGTATTTTGGATAAAAATGTATAATTGCATGGAAAATCAATAAAATTTATTATAAAAAAAACAAAAAAAACCTTATGCAAATAAAGCATTGCTTATTCTTCATCCACTGGTGTGCTTATTGGCTCCAGATCCAGAAATAACCCTGCCCTTGGCAGAACATATACAGTGCTTTTTTCTGGGGGGGGGGGCACAGAGGAATGCATAAAACATTTTGTGAATGTACTTTTGTCCATTTACTGTATTTATTTTTCCCGGTTTGAACTAAAAAATGGCGATTTTCTTGAGTCAAAATGAGAGTACCCCCAATCATTTTTTTTAGAAAAGAAGCACTGCATATATACACACACATATACATATATCCGTTTTATTTATATTTATTTACAAACGGACACCTATATCTAGGTATGTATATTCTTGTATATAAACTTCCGCGGCCCACCCGCCCCATCCCTCCGCCAAGGGGCACGAGAGGAAGGCCACTGGGGGAGAAAGGCAGGTGAGGGCGGGGCGGGGGGCAGGGCTGCCCCCTGGGGAGAGCGGGGTCGAGAGAGAGTGGGCGGGAGAAAGAGAGAGGGCCAGCCTGGCTCGGCACGTCTCTGCTGGCCCAAGGTCGCAGCGCCTCTTCCGCCCGTTTCCCTCCCCTTCCTGTCCTCTTGCCTCTCCTCCGGTGGCACCTCCTTCCGGTACGCCTGCCCTCGCCCAAGATGGCGGCAGCACAGGCTCTTCCGCCCGTTTCCCTCCCCTTCTTGTCCTCTTGCCTCTCCTCCGGTGGCACCTCCTTCCGGGTACCACTGCCCTCGCCCAAGATGGCGGCAGCACAGGCTCTTCCGCCCGTTTCCCTCCCCTTCCTGTCAGCTTGCCTCTCCTCCGGTGGCACCTCCTTCCGGGTACCCCCTGCCCTCGTCCAAGATGGCGGCAGCACAGGCTCTTCCGCCCGTTTCCCTCCCCTTCTGTTTGCACCAGAATCACACTACCAAAGCAGAAAGGTCTTCTGGATTCCATCTACATAGGAAGAAGATGAAAACGCTCTGATTGGGCTTATTTCAAATAAGTGTTTTTGGGGTTACAATGCACATTCAACCAAAAATCGCAGAGCGAAATGTATGTTATCAGCCCAAATCAAGCATGGGTGTTTTGGTTCATCTCAATTGAAAGAGGGAGAAGAAGCTTGGATTGCACTCGGTTTTCATTCACCCACAAATAGAAAATCGAAGTATCATAAGCATAATCAACGCAAAACAGGTTGTTTTGGGTTCCGTCTACATAGAAAGAAGAATCTTGGATTTCGCTTAATAAAAAGTATTGTTCTTTGGTGTTAATGCACATTTACCCCAAAATGGCAAAGTGAATGTTATGCGACCAAAATAAAGAAACACCATTCCTCTTCCATATACTTCTTCCAGAAGACGAATAAGCTTCGAGAGGGCTTATTTGAATTTGCATGGTGTTTTTTGGGTTTGCACTAGAATCACAATACCAAAGCAAAAAGAATGCACATTCAACCAAAAATCGCAGTGAAATGTTTGTTATCAGCCAAAATCAACCATAGGTGTTTAAGTTAATCTCAATCGAAAGAGGACAAATAAGCTTGGATTGCATTTCGGTATTCATTGACCCACAAACTGCAAATCGAAGTGTCATAAGCATAAACAAAGCAAAACAGGTTGTTTTGGAAACCATCTGCATAGAAAGAAGAATCTTGGATTGCGCTTATTTCAAAGTCGTGTTCTTTGGTTCTAATGTACATTGACCCACAAATCGCCAAGAGTGTAATGAGCCTAAAATAACAAAACGCCATATTTCCGCAACCATATGCGTAGAAAGAAGACGAATAAGCTTCGATTGGGCTTATTTCAATTCATAGAATCATAGAATCATTGTTGGAATTTATATGGTGTTTTTTGGGTGAGCACCAGAATCACCCCCAAACAAAGCAATAAGGTGTTTTGCGTTCTATCTACGTAGAAAGAAGATGAACACGCTCTGATTGGGCTTATTTCAAATAGCTGTTTTTGGGGTTAGAATGAACATTCAACAAAAAATCACAGAGCCAAATGTTTGTTATCAGCCCAAATCAACCATAAGTGTTTGTTTATCTCAATAGAAAGAGAACGAATAAGCTTGGATTGCTCTTTCGGTGTTCATTCACCCACAAGCTGCAAAGCAAAGTGTCATAAGCATAAACAAAGCAAAACAGGTTGTTTTGATTTCCATCTACATAGAAAGAAGAATCTTGGATTTCGCTTATTTCAAAATCGTGTTCTTTGGAGTTAATGCATAATTACCCAGAAATCGCATTGTAGGTAATGAGACCAAAATAACAAAACGACATATTTCCGCTTCCATATGAGTAGAAAGAAGACGAATAAGCTTCGATTGGGCTTATTTCAATTCATAGAATCATAGAATCATAGAGTTGAAATTAGCGTGGTGTTTTTTGGGTGTGCACCAGAATCACCTAACCAAAGCAAAAAGGTGTTCTGGGTTCAATCTACATAAAAAGAAGATGATAACGCTCTCATTGGGCTTATTTCAAATTGGTGTTTTTTGGGTTAGAATGCACATTCAACCAAAAATCGCAAATGTTTTTTATCAGCCCAAATCAAGCAGAGGTGTTTTAGTTAATCTCAATAGAAAGAGGACGAATAAGCTTGGATTGCTTTTTCGGTGTTCATTCACCCACAAATAACAAAGCAAAGTGTAATAAGCCTAAAGAAAGCAAAACAGGTTTTCGGTTCCATCTACATAGAAAGAAGAATCTTGGATTTCGCTTATTTCAAAGTCGTGTTCTTTGGTGTTAATGCACATTTACCCTGAAATCGCAAAGTGTATGTAATGAGACCAAAATAACAAAACGCCATATTTCCGCTTCCATTTGCGTAGAAAGAAGACGAATAAGCTTCGAGAGGGCTTATTTGAATTTGCATGGTCTTTTTTGGGTGTATACCAGAATCACCCCCAAAGAAAGCAATAAAGTATTTTGCGTCCTATCTACGTAGGAAGAAGATAAAAACGCTCTAATTTAGATTATTTCAAATAGCTGTTTTGGGGTTAGAATGCACATTCAACAAAAAAATCACTGAGCGAAATGTTTGTTATCAGCCCAAATCAACCATAGGTGTTTATGTTCATCTCAATAGAAAGAGAACGAATAAGCTTGGATTGCTCTTTCGGTGTTCATTCACCCACAAATAACAAAGCAAAGTGTAATAAGCCTAAAGAAAGCAAAACAGGTTGTATTCGGTTCCATCTACATAGAAATAAGAATCTTGGATTTCGCTTATTTCAAAATCGTGTTCTTTGGAGTTAATGCACATTTACCCAGAAATCGCAGTGTATGTAATGAGACCAAAATAACAAAACGACATATGTCCGCTTCCATATGAGTAGAAAGAAGACGAATAAGCTTCGATTGGGCTTATTTCAATTCATAGAATCATAGAATCATAGAGTTGAAATTAGCGTGGTGTTTTTTGGGTGTGCACCAGAATTACCTAACCAAAGCAAAAAGGTGTTCTGGGTTTGAAATAAGCGAAATCCAAGATTCCTCTTTCTATGTAGATGGAAACCAAAACAAAATGTTTTGCTTTCTTTCGGCTTTGGAATTTATGGGTGAATGAACACCTAAGGAGCTATCCAAGCTTATTCGTCCTCTTTCTATTGAGATTAACTAAAACGTCTATGCTTGATTTGGGCTGATACCAAACATTTCGCTCTGCGATTTTTGGTTGAATGTGCATTCTAACCCCAAAAACACCTATTTGAAATAATCCCAATCAGAGCGTTTTTATCTTCCTCCTACGTAGATAGAACTTTATTGCTTTCTTTGGGGGTGATTCTGGTATACACCCAAAAAACACCATGCAAATTCAAATAAGCCCTCTCGAAGCTTATTCGTCTTCTTTCTACCCATGTGGAAGCGGAAATATGGTGTTTCTTTAGTTTGGTCGCATTACATTCACTTTGTGATTCTTGGGTAAATGTGCATTAACACCAAAGAACACTACTTTTTAATAAGCGAAATCCAATATGCAGATGTTAGCCAAAAGACCTTTTTGCTTTGATTGTGTGATTCTGGTGCACACCCTAAAAAACACCACGCTAATTTCAACTCTATGATTCTATGATTCTATGAATTGAAATAAGCCCAATCGAAGCTTATGTTAACCAAAAGACCTTTTTGCTTTGGTTTTGTGATTCTGGTGCACACCCAAAAAACACCACGCTAATTTCAACTCTATGATTCTATGATTCTATGAATTGAAATAAGCCCAATCGAAGCTTATTCGTCTTCTTTCTACTCATATGGAAGCGGAAATATGTCGTTTTGTTATTTTGGTCTCATTACATACACTGCGATTTCTGGATAAATATGCATTAACTCCAAAGAACACGATTTTGAAATAAGCGAAATCCAAGATTCTTCTTTCTATGTAGATGGAAACCAGAACAATCAGTTTTGCGTTGTTTATGCTTATGACACTTTGCTTTGCAGCTTGTGGGTGAATGAACACCGAAAGAGCAATCCAAGCTTATTCGTTCTCTTTCTATTGAGATAAACATAAACATGGTTGATTTGGGCTGATAACAAACATTTGGCTCTGTGATTTTTTGTTGAATGTTCATTCTAACCCCAAAAACAGCTATTTGAAATAAGCCCAATCAGAGCGTGTTCATCTTCTTTCTACGTAGATGGAACGCAAAACACCTTATTGCTTTGTTTGGGGGTGATTCTGGTGCTCACCCAAAAAACACCATATAAATTCCAACTATGATTCTATGATTCTATGAATTGAAATAAGCCCAATCGAAGCTTATTCGTCTTTTTTCTACGCATATGGTTGCGGAAATATGGCGTTTTGTTATTTTGGTCTCATTACATACTTTGCGATTTCTGGGTAAGTGCATTAATACCAAAGAAAACGACTTTGAAATAAGCGAAATCCAAGATTCTTATTTCTATGTAGATGGAACCGAATACAACCTGTTTTGCTTTCTTTAGGCTTATTACACTTTGCTTTGTTATTTGTGGGTGAATGAACACCGAAAGAGCAATCCAAGCTTATTCGTTCTCTTTCTATTGAGATGAACTTAAACACCTATATGGTTGATTTTGGCTGATAAAAAACATTTCACTCTGCGATTTTTGGTTGAATGTGCATTCTTTTTGCTTTGGTTGTGTGATTCTAGTGCAAACCCAAAAAACACCCTGTGAATTGAAATAAGCCTCGAAGCTTATGCGTCTTCTTTCTCCGCATATGGAAGCGGAAATATGGTGTTTTGTCATTTTAGGCTCATTACACTCACTTGGCGATTTGTGGGTCAATGTACATTAGAACCAAAGAACACGACTTTGAAATAAGCGCAATCCAAGATTCTTCTTTCTATGTAGATGGTATCCAAAACAACCTGTTTTGCTTTGTTTATGCTTATGACACTTCGATTTGCAGTTTGTGGGTCAATGAATACCGAAATGCAATCAAAGATTATTTGTCCTCTTTCGATTGAGATTAACTTAAACACCTATGGTTGATTTTGGCTGATAACAAACATTTCACTGCGATTTTTGGTTGAATGTGCATTCTTTTTGCTTTGGTTGTGTGATTCTAGTGCAAAACCAAAAAACACCATGCAAATTCAAATAAGCCCTCTCGAAGCTTATTCGTCTTCTGGAAGAAGTATATGGAAGAGGAATGGTGTTTCTTTATTTTGGTCGCATTACATTCACTTTGCCATTTTGGGGTAAATGTGCATTAACACCAAAGAACAATACTTTTTATTAAGCGAAATCCAAGATTCTTCTTTCTATGTAGACGGAACCCAAAACAACCTGTTTTGCGTTGATTATGCTTATGATACTTCGATTTTCTATTTGTGGGTGAATGAAAACCGAGTGCAATCCAAGCTTCTTCTCCCTCTTTCAATTGAGATGAACCAAAACACCCATGCTTGATTTGGGCTGATAACATACATTTCGCTCTGCGATTTTTGGTTGAATGTGCATTCTAAACCCAAAAACAGCTATCTGAAATAAACCCAATCAGAGCGTTTTCATCTTCTTTCTACGTAGATGGAACGCATAACACCTTATTGCTTTGTTTGGGGGTGATTCTGGTGCTCACCCAAAAAACACCATGTAAATTCCAACTATGATTCTATGAATTGAAATAAGCCCAATCGAAACTTATTCCTCTTCTTTCTACGCATATGGATGCGGAAATATGGCGTTTTGTTATTTTGGTCTCATTACATACACTTTGCGATTTCTGGGTAAAAGTGCATTAATACCAAAGAACACGACTTTGAAATAAGCGAAATCCAAGATTCTTATTTCTATGTAGATGGAACCGAATACCTGTTTTGCTTTCTTTAGGCTTATTACACTTTGCTTTGTTATTTGTGGGTAAATGAACACCGAAAGAGCAATCCAAGCTTATTCGTTCTCTTTCTATTGAGATGAACTTAAACACCTATATGGTTGATTTTGGCTGATAAAAAACATTTCACTCTGCGATTTTTGGTTGAATGTGCATTCTTTTTGCTTTGGTTGTGTGATTCTAGTGCAAACCCAAAAAACACCCTGTGAATTGAAATAAGCCTCGAAGCTTATGCGTCTTCTTTCTCCGCATATGGAAGCGGAAATATGGTGTTTTGTCATTTTAGGCTCATTACACTCACTTGGCGATTTGTGGGTCAATGTACATTAGAACCAAAGAACACGACTTTGAAATAAGCGCAATCCAAGATTCTTCTTTCTATGTAGATGGTATCCAAAACAACCTGTTTTGCTTTGTTTATGCTTATGACACTTCGATTTGCAGTTTGTGGGTCAATGAATACCGAAATGCAATCAAAGATTATTTGTCCTCTTTCGATTGAGATTAACTTAAACACCTATGGTTGATTTTGGCTGATAACAAACATTTCACTGCGATTTTTGGTTGAATATGCATTCTTTTTGCTTTGGTTGTGTGATTCTAGTGCAAACCCAAAAAACACCATGCAAATTCAAATAAGCCCTCTCGAAGCTTATTCGTCTTCTGGAAGAAGTATATGGAAGAGGAATGGTGTTTCTTTATTTTGGTCGCATTACATTCACTTTGCCATTTTGGGGTAAATGTGCATTAACACCAAAGAACAATACTTTTTATTAAGCGAAATCCAAGATTCTTCTTTCTATGTAGACGGAACCCAAAACAACCTGTTTTGCGTTGATTATGCTTATGATACTTCGATTTTTTATTTGTGGGTGAATGAAAACCGAGTGCAATCCAAGCTTCTTCTCCCTCTTTCAATTGAGATGAACCAAAACACCCATGCTTGATTTGGGCTGATAACATACATTTCGCTCTGCGATTTTTGGTTGAATGTGCATTGTAACCCCAAAAACACTTATTTGAAATAAGCCCAATCAGAGCGTTTTCATCTTCTTCCTATGTAGATGGAATCCAGAAGACCTTTCTGCTTTGGTAGTGTGATTCTGGTGCAAACAGAAGGGGAGGGAAACGGGCGGAAGAGCCTGTGCTGCCGCCATCTTGGGCAAGAGCTGGGGGTACCCGGAAGGAGGTGCCACCGGAGGAGAGGCAAGCGGACAGGAAGGGGAGGGAAACGGGCGGAAGAGCCTGTGCTGCCGCCATCTTGGGCGAGGGCAGGGGGTACCCGGAAGGAGGTGCCACCGGAGGAGAGGCAAGAGGACAGGAAGGGGAGGGAAACGGGCGGAAGAGCCTGTGCTGCCGCCATCTTGGGCGAGGGCAGGCGTACCGGAAGAAGGTGCCACCGGAGGAGAGGCAAGCGGACAGGAAGGGGAGGGAAACGGGCGGAAGAGCCTGTGCTGCCGCCATCTTGGGCGAGGGCAGGGGTACCGGAAGGAGGTGCCACCGGAGGAGAGGCAAGCTGACAGGAAGGGGAGGGAAACGGGCGGAAGAGGCGCTGCGACCTTGGGCCAGCAGAGACGTGCCGAGCCAGGCTGGCCCTCTCTCTTTCTCCCGCCCACTCTCTCTCGACCCCGCTCTCCCCAGGGGGCAGCCCTGCCCCCCGCCCCGCCCTCACCTGCCTTTCTCCCCCAGTGGCCTTCCTCTCGTGCCCCTTGGCGGAGGGATAGGGCGGGTGGGCCGCGGAAGTTTATATACAAGAATATACATACCTAGATATAGGTGTCCGTTTGTAAATAAATAAAAATAAAACGGATATATGTATATGTGTGTGTATATATGCAGTGCTTCTTATCTAAAAAAAATGATTGGGGGTACTCTCATTTTGACTCAAGAAAATCGCCATTTTTTAGTTCAAACCGGGAAAAATAAATACAGTAAATGTACAAAAGTACATTCACAAAATGTTTTATGCATTCCTCTGTGCCCCCCCCCGAAAAAAGCACTATATGTTCTGCCAAGGGCAGGGTTATTTCTGGATCTGGAGCCAATAAGCACACCAGTGGATGAAGAATAAGCAATGCTTTATTTGCATAAGGTTTTTTTTTTGTTTTTTTTAATAATAAATTTTATTGATTTTCCATGCAATTATACATTTTTATCCAAAATACAACAAATTATCTCCTTTTTTGAACTTCCTTCAGCGTCTCTGATAATCATCCATATTTATAACTTTAATTACACATTCCCTTCTTTCGTATTGCCATTATACCTCCCTTCCCCCACTATTTCATATTAACAATATTTCTCTATTTTTACAGTGCCTCTTGAAATCCCACTAGAGTTGTGTTCACGCCGCATACGTTTTTCAGATAATCTACGAACTTTCCCCAGTCTTCGATGAACTTTTGGTCTTTGGTGTATCTGATTTTCCCAGTTAATTTGTCCAATTCCGCATAATCTGTCAATTTCAGTCTCCATTCTTTTATCGTCGGTATTTCCTCTTGCTTCCATTTCTGGGCCAACAAGATTCTGGCTGCCGTTGCTGCATATTGAAAGAGTTTACAGTCTTTTCTTCGTATGTCCTTTCCTAAGATCTCTAAAAGAAAAGAAAAGCCTCCGGTTTTTTTGCAAAAGTCAGTGGCGTAGCGTGGGTTGTCAGCACCCGGGGCAAGGCAAGTAATTTGCGCCCCCTAACCCGTGGATTTGCGCCCCCTAACCCCCAGATGTTGCGCCCGGTGCGGCCGGCCCCCCCTGCACCCCCCACGCTACGCCACTGGCAAAAGTATATCTTAACAGTTTTTTCATTTTATTGTATATCATTTCCCAAAAGCTTTTCACTTTCTTATTCCCACCACACATGAAAGAACGTCCCTTCTTTTTCTTTACATTTCCAACATTTGTTACACGTCTTATACATCTTTGCTAACTTTACAGGTGTGATGTACCATCTGTAAAACATTTTCATAACATTTTCTTTCAGTGCCGTGCATGCAGTAAATTTTATATTCTCTTTCCACAATTTTTCCCATTCATCAAATTGAATATTATACCCAAAATCTTTGGCCCACTGTATCATTACCGATTTAACCTCTTCATCTTTCGTATGTGTCAGGGGTTTAGGAGCAGAGGCACGGGCAAGGGAGGAGACAGAGAGCGAAGGGGAGGAGGCAGAAGAAAAGATGAGTGATGACGACGACCCGAGATCTCCCAGTCTTTCCAGTGAATCAGAGGATTCACAGAAAGGAGCACCAGTGGCCAGGGCAAGGGGGGAGTCTAGGGGGGCACCCCAGGAAGATAGAGCCAGAGGAGACTCAGTGGGGAGCAGCTGGAAATCGGGACCAGCGTCACCGCCAGGAAGCAGGGAAGAGGAAGGGAGCCAGGGGGGAAACGCTGGCAGCTCACCACAGGAGGGAGGGCATGAGTCAGGAGTGGCCACGCCTCCATCGGGGAGCGAAGAAACGGTTAAGAGGAAAGTGGAAGGTTGGGCGCGCGCGCCAAGTTCAAATGCAGAGGAAGGCGGCGCAGTAAGCAGCCCCGAAAGGGAACCAGGTCCTAAAGCCCGGCGCAAGGAGGCAGGAGGGTCCGGGTCAGCGTCAGAAGAATCCCGGAAGGAAGAAGCCCCGGGGGGTAGAGGGACCCAGAGGAGGACAGTCAGGCGGAAAAGGTGGAGCAAGGCTAGGATATTAAGTTGGTGCACACGGGGCGGAGACTCAGACGGAGCTTCGCCGATCTAGCTACTAGACGTAGAGTTTGCGCGCAGCAGCGTGAGAATGGAAACTGTAATTCAATAAAGACTTTTACTTAATGATCGCTGGCTAGCGTGATCCTCTGTGAGCTAGGATCTTCAAGCAGCTCTGACAGTAAGCTCCGTCTCATCATTGTGGGCATCTACAGCCTCGAGGAGGGGAGAGAAACAGGTGCCTACTAGCGAGCTCACGAACGGCAGACGACATGACGGCTGAGCAGCAGATAGAGGACCTCAGAAAAGCAGTGGCACAACTGAACGCCGAGGTTCTCGCATCCAGGAAGAGAGAGGAGGAGGCAGCTGCCGCCTGCAGGGATCTCCAGGTCAGGTTAGACGTGCTGACAAAGCAGACACCCCGGCAGGAGGGAATTGGGTTGGCGAGACGGGCAGGCGGGCTAGTCTCTCACTTCGATGGGAACCTGCAACAGTATCCCAACTTTAGAGCCGACGTACTGTGCGCACTGCAACTGCTGCATAAAGACTTTAGAGATGAACAAGAGAGAGTGGGGTTCATCATGTCCCATCTGCATGGGGATGCGAAAGCATGGCTACGCAATTTATGGAGAGATAAGGATCCGGCGCTCCAGAATGCGGATGCCTTTATTAAAGCAATGGATGGGTGCTTTTTATCAAGTATTGACGTGGATCTTGCACGAAAGGAGGTGCATGGGCTGAGACAAGGGAGGGCCAGCGTCAGGCAGTATCATGCCCGCTTTTTCGCCTTGGTCAGTGCCCTGGAATGGGACAGAGATTCGGCTCCTGTAAGAGACCTCTTTTGGGAGGGGCTGCACAACTCGATTAAAGATGAGATCGCGAGGGGGGAGAGACCCCGAACCACCCAGGAGGTCGTTCAGAGGGCACTGGCAGTGGGGGTGAGGCTGGAAGGACGTCCGTGGAGCAGGGACGAAGGGCGTGGAGGGCGCGAACCAGCCGGGGGCCCCTCCTTCCTTCCCAGAGAAGCAGCGCGGGCGCAATCCACGCCTCCGCCAGGAGGAGGAGCCGAACCTATGGAGGTTGGAGGTGCAAGGGCTCAGTCAGCAACCAGAGCCCTAGCACCGGCAGCAGTGAAAGCGAAGCCTCCTAGAGGGAACAGGAAGTGTTACGTCTGTGAGGAACCAGGGCATATGGCAAAAGAGTGTCCCCAGAGGCCCCACAAGCTCACTGCAGCCTCAGCAATGGTGACTGCAGCAACGCAGCAAGGAGGACCACAGCAGGGAAACGACGCAGTCTGGCTGGAGGAAGAGGCACTGGGGCCCAGCCAGACGTGTTAGTGACGCAGTCCCCAGAAATTTTGCAGCCCGTGAACCCCCTCCCGCCCAAACCAGTAGTGCGGCTCACAGCATCTCTCCAGCTGCCCAATGGAATCACCATAGACGTGCCAATCACCATCGACTCAGGCAGCAATGCGGACTTTATAGGGCAGGACTTTGTCGACAGGCACGCTGTGCAGTTGCTGCCAGCCACACTGCCCCTGCAGGTTGTCACGGTGGATGGCAGGGAGCTGCTCGGGGGGCAAGTGGTGAAGCAGACGCCACCAATGGTGATGCGACTTGGGAATCACAGAGAAATCATCAGCTTCAACGTCACTCAACTATCTGACACGCCCGTTGTATTGGGCATGAGTTGGCTGGACAAGCACAGCCCAACGATGGCTTGGTACCAGAGGCAGCTGACCTTCGGCTCTTCCTTTTGTGCTGAACACTGCATCGTGCCCAGGCAGGAAGGAGAGGAAGAGGAGTCACAGCTGCTGCTAGGCACGCTGCAAGCGATTCCCCACAAGTACGCTGAATTTTTGGAAGTTTTCTGCGAGAAGGAGGCAGACAGGCTACCCCCTCACAGACCATATGACTGCAAAATTGACCTGCTGCCGGGGGCGGCGCTGCCTAAAGGGAAACTGTATTCCATGTCAGAGGACGAACTGCAAGAACTCAAGGAGTTCATTGATCATAATTTGCAGCGCGGCTTCATCCGGGAGTCCAAGGCAGTGGGGGGCAGTCCCGTATTCTTTGTTAAGAAGCGGGACACGCCCCAAAAGAGACTCGTAGTGGATTACAGGATTTTGAACAGTGTGACTAGGCCATCGGACTTCCCCATGCCCCGAATTGACGACCTCCTCGCGAAGGTACGGAAGGGCAGAGTGTTCACCAAGTTGGACCTGCGGGGGGCGTACAACCTCATTCGCATGCGGGAGGGTGATGAGTGGAAGACAGCCATGTTCACGCCCCTGGGGACCTACGAATATAGAGTTATGCCTTTTGGATTGCAAAATGGCTCCCACGTTTTTCAAGCATTTATGCATCACGTGTTGGCGGGACTTCTCTACAAGACGTGCGTCTGTTTCTTAGATGACATCCTGATCTTTTCGGAGTCGCAGCAGGAGCATGACAAGCACGTCAAGGAAGTGCTGAGCAGGCTAAAGCAACATAGGCTCTACGCCAAGCTGGAGAAGTGCCAATTTGACGTGCCGGAGGTGGATTTTCTGGGCTACAAGCTGTCTGACAAGGGGCTCGCCATGGACAGCGCCAAGGTTCGAGCGGTGTTGGATTGGAAGAGCCCGCGCAACCGGAAGGAGGTCCAACGGTTTGTCGGCTTTGCGAACTTCTATCGCAAGTTTATCAAGGGCTTCGCGATGCAGACGGCGGCCATCACTGACACGCTTAGCTCCAAGAAAAAGAAGTTCATTTGGACAGAGCAGGCGGAGCAGTCCTTTCAGGCACTCAAGCGTCTCTTCGCGTCGGAAGAGCAGCTGCTTCATGTCAACCCCAGCAAGCCGATGAGGGTGGAGACAGACGCTTCGGACAGAGCCGTGGGGGCGGTCCTGCTGCAGAAAGACCCGCAGGGGGTGTGGCGACCGGGAGCGTTTTACTCCAGGAAGCTCAGCAAGTCCGAGCAGAACTACACCATATGGGACAGGGAGTTGCTGGCCATTCATGCAGCGTTCAAGGCGTGGAGGCACTTTCTGATCGGCGCCAAGCACACGGTGCAGGTTTGCACGGACCACAAGAATCTAGAGCACTGGCGCACGGCACAGTTCCTGAACCAGAGGCAGATACGTTGGGCTGAGTTCTTTGCGAACTTCGACTTCCGAATAGAGTATGTCCCGGGGGACACCAACATCATGGCAGACGCTCTCTCCCGTAAGCCACAGTATCTGGAGGACGCAACACCAGCGGCCGCCATGCACATCTTCGCACCGACAGTGTGGGCGTGCGCCGCGGCGACCGTGGACCTAGAGGCGGTGCGGCGAGCGTTGCAGGGGGACTCCTTCGCACAAGCAAAGATGGCAGAGGTGCAAAGGGGCAAGGCAGCGGCCGACGGTTTCCAGCTAAGAGATGGATTGCTCATCCGTAAAGGGGCCATCTACGTGCCGGGAGACGAACTTCGAGCCAAGGTGCTGCAGCAGCTGCACGACGCGCCCACGGCCGGGCACTTTGGCAAGGAGAAGACGGTGGAATTAGTAGCCAGGGATTTCTGGTGGCCTGGAATGAGAGGGGAGGTCGCAGACTACGTGGCGAGGTGTGACACCTGCCAGAGGGCCAAACCAGTGCACAAATCGCCGGCCGGACTGTTGGAACCGCTGCCAACTCCGGTCGAACCTTGGGAAAGGGTGGCCCTGGACTTTGTCACGGATCTGCCCAGCTCAAGGGGCAAGACGGCAGTGCTGGTGGTGGTGGACCTGTTTTCCAAGATGGCGCATTTCATTCCGTGTGCTAAGGTGGCCACGGCGGAGCAAACCGCCAAACTGTTCATAGACCACGTGTTCAAGGTTCACGGTCTGCCACGGTCTATTCTGTCCGACCGCGGGCGGCAGTTCATCTCGAACTTCTGGCAGAAGCTGATGGGCTTCCTGAACGTCAAGATCAACCTGGCGTCGGCGAGACACCCGCAGACCAACGGGCAAGCGGAGCGGGTCAATGCCATCATGCAGCAGTACCTGAGATGTTATGCAAATCAACAGCCTGCGACGTGGGTGGATTACCTGCCGCTTGCAGAGTTCGCCTACAACAACACGAAGCACGTATCCACGGGGGTCACGCCGTTCTTCGCCAACAACGGGAGGCACCCCAGAACCTTCCCGGGACTGGAAAGAATGGGGGAGGGGGAGCCGCAGACAGCAGATGCGTTCGCGTCGGAGCTGCAGGAAGTCCACGATCAGCTGAGGCGCCACCTGGAGCTGGCCAAGCACGCATACAAGGTACAAGCAGACAAGCACAGAAGGGTTGGAGAAGAGCTCCACGTGGGAGACTGGGTTTGGTTAGCGGCCCACGCAGTGCCGGCCAGGTCGTTGGCCAAGAAGAAACTAGGGCATAAACAACTGGGGCCCTACCAAGTCGAAGAGCAGGTCAACCCGGTAGCTTTCAGACTGGCACTTCCGGAGGGTTCCAGAATGCATCCGGTATTCCACAGATCGGTGCTCACTCCCTACAAGGCACCGCACAGGTTCCAGGAACCCGGAACGGCGCCGAGTCCGGCCAGAGACAGAACAGGGCACGCGGGAGCGGCACAGAAGGAGCGCATCAACGAAGTCACGGAGATTTTGGACTCCAGATGGGGGGAAGAGGGGGTAGAATACTTTCTCGCCAAGGAGGGCACCCCGGCCAGTGCGAACAGCTGGGTGCCGGGCTACGCCTTAGACGAACCTCTGCTCAAAGACGAGTTTCATGCCCTCTTCCCACATAGACCTATGCCAGCAGACTTTTTCGACGACTGGCTTTTCACGCCCACGCTTTCGGCCAGCACGTTCCGGGGGTTCGACTCGGACGAGGAACCAACACGAGACGTCCGTTCCCCGGAGGGGTCACCCTCGGGATCTGCCTCAGAACCTTCGTATTGGTGGGACGATAGGCCAGAGGAGCAGTTCCGCAGAAAGTGGCTGGACTGCTCAGGACGAGCAACGCCGCCAGGAGGAAGTGAGGGAGAGACGGACATGGACATTTTCGGGGACGACCCTGGTTTCGAGCACGGCGGCACAGAGATGGAAGCGGAGGTGACCGGCGTCGACGAGAGCAGGGAGGAAGACCCGGAAGAGTTCAGATGGAGGCCCGCCACGGGAAGCGACCGATATCCGACGTTCGTCCCTTTGCAACAGCAGCCCCCAGCTCCAGCACCGGAAGGAGGGGAGGGGGGACTGGGGGGCTTCGAGGGGGGGATGGATGTCAGGGGTTTAGGAGCAGAGGCACGGGCAAGGGAGGAGACAGAGAGCGAAGGGGAGGAGGCAGAAGAAAAGATGAGTGATGACGACGACCCGAGATCTCCCAGTCTTTCCAGTGAATCAGAGGATTCACAGAAAGGAGCACCAGTGGCCAGGGCAAGGGGGGAGTCTAGGGGGGCACCCCAGGAAGATAGAGCCAGAGGAGACTCAGTGGGGAGCAGCTGGAAATCGGGACCAGCGTCACCGCCAGGAAGCAGGGAAGAGGAAGGGAGCCAGGGGGGAAACGCTGGCAGCTCACCACAGGAGGGAGGGCATGAGTCAGGAGTGGCCACGCCTCCATCGGGGAGCGAAGAAACGGTTAAGAGGAAAGTGGAAGGTTGGGCGCGCGCGCCAAGTTCAAATGCAGAGGAAGGCGGCGCAGTAAGCAGCCCCGAAAGGGAACCAGGTCCTAAAGCCCGGCGCAAGGAGGCAGGAGGGTCCGGGTCAGCGTCAGAAGAATCCCGGAAGGAAGAAGCCCCGGGGGGTAGAGGGACCCAGAGGAGGACAGTCAGGCGGAAAAGGTGGAGCAAGGCTAGGATATTAAGTTGGTGCACACGGGGCGGAGACTCAGACGGAGCTTCGCCGATCTAGCGACTAGACGTAGAGTTTGCGCGCAGCAGCGTGAGAATGGAAACTGTAATTCAATAAAGACTTTTACTTAATGATCGCTGGCTAGCGTGATCCTCTGTGAGCTAGGATCTTCAAGCAGCTCTGACAGTATGCCATTCCAACAATATCTTATACATTTTTGACCGAGTTTTATATTAATTGTTTATTATGTCTATTTGAGATTTAGATTCTTTTTCTACATAACCCCTTTCTTTTAAGTCTTTTTTAAACATTTCGTTTACTTGAAAGTAATGCAACCAATCATATACATAATCTTTAACTTGTTCAAATGGTTTCAATTTCCATTTTCCTCCTTCTTTAATTACCAATTCACCATATGTACTCCAATTACCTCTCATATTAATTTTCTTAACACTCATTACCTCCAGCGGAGATAGCCAATAAGGGACTTTTGGTTCCAATATATTTTTGTATCTATCCCATACTTCTATTAAAGAACTCCTGAAAATGTGGTTTCCCGCTCAGGCTTGTGCGATTTTGAATATGACACCTGAAGCTGGAGGATGCCCCACGGCGACTGGTGGAGCTGGGATTGGGCTGAGGTGGGTGATGAAGGTGGGGCTCACACAAGGCACCCCTAAGTGTCCGGGTCAGGAGGGATGACCATTGAGTGCCTCCAGCTCACAACCCTGTGTGGTGGGCTGAGGGGATGGGAATGAATCATCCCAATAACAATTTACACCCGGCTGGGTGTGAACGGAGCTGATTCAGCCCTCTCTTTCTCTCCCGATAAGTATTTTCTATTTTCTAGGGTGCTAGTCTCCGTCCAGGTGGGCGCCGTGCCACCCGCCTCGCAAGCGAGACTCTTCCGCTACCACTACCAGCTTTCCAGGGAGAAAGTGGCAAGTCAGGGTTTGCTTGGGCCAATGGAACTCCCTGCCAAAGGAAGAGCCTCCGGCACTTGAATCCACTGCCCACCTGACTCTTCTTTTCATCTCTCAGCTGGCACCGAGTTCTGGTTGGGCCTGGCAAGAGAAGAAGCTTCTGGTCGACAGCGGTGGCAAGTTTCAGGCAAGCCTTTTCAGAAAGTTTGGGGGCTGTGGGACTGCCTGCCACTGGAGTTGCTATAATAATGAATTTTCCTTATGTTATTCCTGTTAAACTCCTTTTAAAGGTGACAATGTTTGTCCACTTTTGGGACTGCCTACCACTGGATGCCCTATAAAGATATGGGGCTTTTCAGCATGAAAAAGAAATCCCAATGACCCCTTTGGGACTCACTGCTACAGTGCCGGGGGGGCTTTGGAACTCCCTGCCACTTTGAAATGCCTCTCTGGGCGAGGCGTTCAGCAGGTGGTGGGTTCGAATTCCTCCCTGGCAGGAATGCAGACTTAAAGCTGCTAGTCTGAACCCGTGTCTTGCGGTGGACAACATAGCGTACGCAGCCGGAGGTGGGTGCGAGGAGCAGTGCCAGGGGAGCAGCAAGGAAGGTGAAGAAGCCCAGCAATTGGTGGATCCAGGGTTTGAGAGACAGTATTTTTGCACGGCTTCTTTCCGGCCAGAGCAAAGAAAAGTGACCATGAGAGTAGAGATAATTTATTAAATTTATCTGCTTTATCTGGTTCAATAATTATAATAATCATAATTATTATTTAATTATTGTCAGGGGTTCAGGAGCAGAGGCACAGGAAAGGGAGGAAACAGAGAGTGAGGGGGAGGAATCCGAAGGAAATATGAGCGATGACAGCGGCCCCAGATCTCTGAGTCTTTCCAGTGAATCGGAAGATTCACAGAAAGGGGCACCAGTGGTCAGAGCAAGGGGGGCGCCTAGGGGGACACCCCAGGAAGAAGGGACCAGAGGGGACTCAGAGAGCAGCAGTTGGAAATCGGGACCAGCTTCCCCACCAGAGCGCAGTAGGGGGGAGGGGTCCCAGGTATCGGGATCTGGCGGCTCGCCGCAAGCGGGAGGGCATGAGTCAGGATTGGCCACACCTCCATCGGGGAGCGAGGAAACGGTCAAGAGGAAGGTTGAAGGCTGGGCGTGCGCGCCAAGTTCAAATACACAGGAAGGCAGCACAGTAAGCAGCCCGGATAGGGAGCCAGGTCCTAAAGCCCGCCGCAAGGAGGGAGAAGAGTCCGGGGGGGTCAGCGTCAGAAGAGTCCAGGAAGGAAGAGGCCACGGGGGGTAGAGGGACCCAGAGGAGGAAGGAAAGACGGAAGAGGTGGAGCAAGGCTAGAGTATTAAGTTGGTGTACAGGAGGCGGAGACTCAGACGGAGCTTCGCCGGTCTAGCTTCTAAGACGTAGAGCTGCGCGCGGCGGCTTGGAAATTGAAACTGTAACTCAATAAAGACTTTTGTACAGTACTGCCGGCTAGCGTGGTCCTCTGTGAGCTGGGACCTGGAAGCGGCTCTGACAGTAAGCTCCGTCTCCCTTTTGTACCAAAAGCCTCGCAGCGTGAGTGGGCGCAGCGAGGGGTGAAGATTGGTGCTTCGCGAGCTCACGAAAGTCAGACGAGATGAATAGTGAACAGCAGATAGCAGCCCTGCAAAACGCAGTGACACAACTAAACGCCGAGATACTCGCATCCAGGAAGAGGGAGGAGGAAGCGGCTGCCGCCTACAGGGATCTCCAGATCAGGTTGGAAGTGCTTACAAAGCAGGGGCAACCGGGACCCAAATCGGAGGGAATTGGGCTGGAGAGAAGAGGAGGCAGCCTTGTATCTCATTTCGATGGGAATTTACAGCAGTACCACAACTTCCGAGCAGATGTGCAGTTTGCGCTGCAACTGCTGGACAAAGACTTTAGAGATGAGCAAGAGAAGGTGGGGTTTATTTTATCCCATTTGCATGGAGACGCTAAAGCGTGGCTGCGCAATCTGTGGAGAGATCAGGATCCGGCGCTCCGAAGTGCGGATGCCTTCATTAAAGCGACGGATTCGTGTTTTTTATCAAATATAGACGTTGATATCGCCAGAAAAGAGATACATGGGCTGAAACAAGGGAGGGCCATTGTGAGGCAGTATCATTCCCACTTTTTTGCACTGGTCAGTGCCCTGGAATGGGACAAAGATTCAGCTCCAGTCAGAGACCTTTTCTGGGAAGGGTTGAACAGTGCGGTAAAAGACGAAATTGCGCAGGGGGAGAGACCCCGGAGCACTCAGGAGATCGTTCAGAGGGCGCTGACGATTGGGGTGCGTCTAGAAGAACGTCCATGGAGCAGAGACGAAGGGCGTGGAGGACGCGAGTCGGCAAGAGCGCCTTCCTTCTTTCCCAGGGATGCAGCGCGTGCGCACTCCACGCCTCCGCCAGGAGGAGGAGGGGAACCTATGGAGGTTGGAGGCGCCAGGGCTCAGTCAGCAACCAGAGCCCTAGCACCGGGAGCAGTCAAAGCGAAGCCTCCTAGAGGGAACAGGAAGTGCTACCTCTGTGACAGTCCTCAGCACATGGCGAAAGAGTGTCCCCAGAGGCTCCACAAGCACACTGCAGCCTCCGCGACGGTAACAGAAGCAACTCAGCAGAGAGAACCACAGCAGGGAAACGACGGAGTCTGGCTGGAAACAGAGGCACTGGGGCCCAGCCAGACGAGTCAGTGAAGCAGTCCCCAGAGATTTTGCAGCCCACAGACCCCCTCCCACCCAGACCAGTAGTGCAGCTCACCGCATCGCTCCAGCTACCCAATGGACTTACAATGGAAGTGCCAATTACCATTGACTCTGGTAGCAACGCGGACTTTATAGGACAGGATTTCATCGAGCAGCACAATATAACGCTACTGCCAGCCACGCTGCCCCTGAAGGTTGTCACGGTGGATGGCAGGGAATTGCTAGGGGGGCAGGTGGTGAAGCAAACGCCACCGATGGTGATGCAAATTGGAAATCACAGGGAAGTCATCAGCTTTAATGTCACCCAACTGTCGGACACGCCTGTAGTATTGGGCATGAGTTGGCTGGACAGGCACAGTCCAACGTTGGCTTGGTACCAGCGGCAACTAACTTTCGGCTCCCCTTACTGTGCAGAACACTGCATCCTGCCCAGACCGGAGGGGGAAGAAGAGGACACACAGCTGCAATTAGGCACGCTGCAAGCAGTGCCCCACAAGTACGCAGAATTTTTGGAGGTTTTCTGCGAGAAGGAGGCGGACAAGCTGCCTCCCCACAGGCCCTATGACTGCAAGATTGACCTCCTGCCAGGGGCGACGCTGCCGACAGGGAAACTGTATTCCATGTCTGAAGATGAGCTGCAGGAACTCAGGGAGTTCATAGATCATAATTTGGAGCGCGGGTTCATCCGGGAGTCCAAGGCAGTGGGGGGCAGTCCTGTATTCTTTGTGAGGAAGAAGGACACGCCCCCAAAAAGACTTGTGGTGGACTATAGGATTTTGAACTCGAAAACCAAGCCCACGGCTTTCCCCATGCCCAAGATCGACGACCTCCTCGCGACGGTGCGCAAAGGACGCGTGTTCACCAAGTTGGATCTGCGAGGGGCGTACAACCTTATTCGCATACGGGAGGGCGACAAGTGGAAGACGGCCATGTTCACGCCCCTGGGCACCTACGAATACAGAGTTATGCCGTTTGGATTACAAAATGGCTCCCACTGTTTTCAAGCTTTCATGCATCACGTGTTAGCGGGGCTCCTCTACAAGAAGTGTGTCTGCTTCCTGGACGACATCCTGATATTTTCAGAATCACAGGAGGTTCACGACAGAGACGTCAAGGAAGTTCTGCAAAGGCTACAGGAGCATAGACTGTACGCCAAGCTGGAGAAGTGCCAGTTCGACATGACGGAGGTGGATTTCCTGGGCTACAAGTTGTCGGACAAGGGGCTAGCCATGGACAGCGCCAAGGTTCGTGCAGTGTTGGACTGGAAGAGCCCGCGCAGCCGGAAGGAGGTCCAGCGGTTTGTCGGCTTTGCTAACTTCTATCGCAAGTTCATCAAGGGGTTCGCGATGCAGACAGCGGCCATTACCGACACGCTCAGCTCCAAGAAGAAGAAGTTCATCTGGACGGAGCAGGCGGAGCAGTCCTTTCGGAAACTCAAGCGCCTCTTCTCGTCCGAAGAGCAGCTACTGCATGTAAATCCCGGCAAACCGATGAGGGTTGAAACAGACGCCTGAGACAGGGCCGTGGGAGCAGTCCTGTTGCAGCAAGACCCGCATGGGGATTGGAGGCCGTGCGCCTTCTACTCCAGGAAGCTCAGCAAGTCGGAGCAGAACTACACCATCTGGGACAGGGAGTTGCTTGCCATTCATGCAGCATTCAAGGCGTGGAGGCACTTCCTGATCGGAGCCAAACACACAGTGCAGGTCCGCACGGACCATAAGAATCTGGAGTACTGGCGCACGGCGAGGTTCCTGAACCAGAGACACATACGTTGGGCGGAGTTCTTTGCGGAACTTCGACTTCAGGATAGAGTACGTCCCAGGTGACAACAACGTCATGGCGGATGCACTGTCCAGGAAGCCGCAATACCTCGAGGAGGCGACGCCAGCGGCGGCCAAGCACATTTTCGCACCAGAAGCATGGGCGTGCGCTTCGACAACCGTAGACCTGGATGCTGTACGTCGCGCGCTGCAGGAAGACTCCTTCGCACGAGCGAAGATGGAGGAGGTGCACAGGGGCACGGCGAAGGGCGACGAGTTCCAGATACGCGAAGGGTTGCTCATCCGCAAAGGGGCCCTCTACGTGCCGGGAGACGAACTCCGCGCTAAGGTACTGCAGCAGTTGCACGACGCACCCACCGCCGGGCACTTTGGCACTGAGAAGACGACAGAATTAGTCGCCAGAGACTTCTGGTGGCCCAAGATGCGGGGAGAAGTCGCGGATTACGTCGCGAGGTGCGACACCTGCCAGAGGGCTAAGACAGTGCATAAACCGCCGGCGGGACTGCTGGAACCGCTGCAAACTCCGCTCGAACCGTGGGAGAGGGTGGCCCTGGACTTTGTCACGGATCTGCCCAGCTCGAGGGGCAAGACAGCAGTGCTAGTGGTGGTGGACATGTTCACCAAAATGGCACATTTCATTCCGTGTGCGAAAGTGGCCACGGCGGAACAGACCGCCAAACTGTTCATAGATCACGTGTTCAAGGTTCACGGTCTGCCACGGTCTATACTGTCCGACCGGGGGCGACAGTTCATCTCGAACTTCTGGCAGAAGCTGATGGGCATCCTGAATGTCAAGATCAACCTAGCGTCGGCGAGACACCCGCAGACCAACGGACAAGCGGAGCGGGTCAATGCCATCATGCAGCAGTACCTGAGATGTTACGCAAATCAGCAGCCTGCAACGTGGGTGGACTACCTGCCACTCGCCGAGTTCGCCTACAACAACACGAAGCACGTGTCCACGGGGGTGACGCCGTTCTTCGCCAACAATGGGAGGCATCCCAGAACCTTCCCGGGACTACAGAGAGTGGGGGAGGGGGAGCCACAGGCAGCGGACGTCTTCGCGTCAGAGTTGCAGGAGGTCCACGAACAGCTTCGAAGGCAGTTAGAGCTAGCTAAGCACGCATACAAACTGCAGGCTGACAGACACAGGAGGGTTGGGGAAGAAATACAGGTGGGAGACTGGGTTTGGTTGGCAGCCCAGGCAGTGCCGGCCAGATCGTTAGCGAAAAAGAAGCTCGGACATAAGCAGCTAGGGCCCTACCAAGTCGAGGCACAGATCAATCCGGTGGCTTTCCGGCTGACGCTTCCGGAGGGATCCAGGATGCATCCGGTTTTCCATAGGTCAGTACTCACTCCCTACAAGGCACCTCACAGATTTCAGGAGCCAGGGACGGCACTGAGCCCGCTCAGGGAAAGGACCACGCAGGGGGGGTCGCCAGAGGGGGAGCCCATCAACGAGGTCACAGAGATTTTAGACTCAAGATGGGGGGAAGAGGGAGTAGAATACCTTCTCGCCAGAGAGGGCACCTCAGCCAGTGCCAACAGCTGGGTGCCGGGCTACGCTTTGGAGGAACCTCTGCTCAAAGACGAGTTTCATGCCCTCTTCCCACACAGGCCCATGCCAGCCGAGTTTTTCGACGACTGGCTTTTCACACCCACGCTTTCAGCCAGCACGTTCCAGGGGTTCGACTCGGACGAGGAACCGGCACTGGACACACGTTCCCCGGAGAGGTCACCCTCGGGATCTGCCTCAGAACCCTCGTATTGGTGGGATGATCGACCAGAGGAGCAGTGGCGCAGGAAATGGCTGGAGGGTCCCGGGCGAGCAACGTACCCAGAAGAGACCGAGGGAGAGACGGACATGGACGTGTTCAGGGAGGACCTTGGGTTCGAGCACGGAGGCACAGAGATGGAAGCAGAGGAGATCGACGTCGGCGAGGGCAAGGAGGAAGAGCAGGACTTATCCAGTTGGATGTACGCCACGGGAAACGAACTGTATCCGGCACTCACCCCCATAACAACGGAGCACCCAGCACCCACACCTGAAGGAGGGGAGGGGGGAAAGGGGGGCTTCGAGGGGGGATGGATGTCAGGGGTTCAGGAGCAGAGGCACAGGAAAGGGAGGAAACAGAGAGCGAAGGGGAGGAATCCGAAGGAAATATGAGCGATGACAGCGGCCCCAGATCTCTGAGTCTTTCCAGTGAATCGGAAGATTCACAGAAAGGGGCGCCAGTGGTCAGAGCAAGGGGGGCGCCTAGGGGGACACCCCAGGAAGAAGGGACCAGAGAGGACTCAGAGAGCAGCAGTTGGAAATCGGGACCAGCTTCCCCACCAGAGCGCAGTAGGGGGGAGGGGTCCCAGGTATCGGGATCTGGCGGCTCGCCGCAAGTGGGAGGGCATGAGTCAAGATTGGCCACACCTCCATCGGGGAGCGAGGAAACGGTCAAGAGGAAGGTTGAAGGCTGGGCGTGCGCGCCAAGTTCAAATACACAGGAAGGCGGCACAGTAAGCAGCCCGGATAGGGAGCCAGGTCCTAAAGCCCGCCGCAAGGAGGGAGAAGAGTCCGGGGGGTCAGCGTCAGAAGAGTCCAGGAAGGAAGAGGCCACGGGGGGTAGAGGGACCCAGAGGAGGAAGGAAAGACGGAAGAGGTGGAGCAAGGCTAGAGTATTAAGTTGGTGTACAGGAGGCGGAGACTCAGACGGAGCTTCGCCGGTCTAGCTTCTAAGACGTAGAGCTGCGCGCTGCGGCTTGGAAATTGAAACTGTAACTTAATAAAGACTTTTGTACAGTACTGCCGGCTAGCGTGGTCCTCTGTGAGCTGGGACCTGGAAGCGGCTCTGACAATTATATATTCTAATTTTAATAATTACAATTACAATAAGAAAAGTAATCAAAATTACAATAAGAAAAATTGCAATCATTATTATAATTATAATCACGATAGCAATTTTTCTTTCTAAACACACAGACACAGGTAGAAGCCCAGAATGGTAGAGCTAGAAGGGACCCTGGTGGTCATCCAGTCCAATCCCCTGCAATGCACACACAGGCACCTACTAATGGATTCTTTCTGCCCCCAGGGAGCAGAGCCCCCACCCTGCCTTGCGGGGTGCCGTCACTTTGCATTTGTAGGACCGGGTCTGGATTGCGGAGCTGCCCGTTGGTGGGAGAATGAACACCGAAAGAGCAATCCAAGCTTATTTGTCCTCTTTCTATTAACTAAAACACCTATGCTTGATTTGGGCTGATAACATTTCGCTCTGTGATTTTTGGTTGAATGTGCATTCTAACCCCAAAAACAGCTATTTGAAATAAACCCAATCAGAGCGTTTTCATCTTCTTTCTACGTAGATGGAACGCAAAACACCTTATTGCTTTGTTTGGGGGTGATTCTGGTGCTCACCCAAAAAACACCATGTAAATTCCAACTATGATTCTATGAATTGAAATAAGCCCAATCGAAACTTATTCCTCTTCTTTCTACGCATATGGATGCGGAAATATGGCGTTTTGTTATTTTGGTCTCATTACATACACTTTGCGATTTCTGGGTAAAAGTGCATTAATACCAAGGAACACGACTTTGAAATAAGCGAAATCCAAGATTCTTATTTCTATGTAGATGGAACCGAATACCTGTTTTGCTTTCTTTAGGCTTATTACACTTTGCTTTGTTATTTGTGGGTAAATGAACACCGAAAGAGCAATCCAAGCTTATTCGTTCTTTCTATTGAGATGAACTTAAACACCTATGGTTGATTTTGGCTGATAAAAAACATTTCACTCTGCGATTTTTGGTTGAATGTGCATTCTTTTTGCTTTGGTTGTGTGATTCTAGTGCAAACCCAAAAAACACCCTGTGAATTGAAATAAGCCTCGAAGCTTATGCGTCGAAGCTTATGCGTCTTCCATATGCGGAGAAAGAAGCGGAAATATGGTGTTTTGTCATTTTAGGCTCATTACACTCACTTGGCGATTTGTGGGTCAATGTACATTAGAACCAAAGAACACGACTTTGAAATAAGCGCAATCCAAGATTCTTCTTTCTATGTAGATGGTATCCAAAACAACCTGTTTTGCTTTGTTTATGCTTATGACACTTCGATTTGCAGTTTGTGGGTAAATGAATACCGAAATGCAATCCAAGCTTATTCGTCCTCTTTCAATTAAGTTAAACAACCTATGTTTGATTTTGGATGATAACAAACATTTCACTGCTGTCAGGGGTTCAGGAGCAGAGGCAAGGGCAAGGGAGGAAACAGAGAGCGAGGGGGAGGAGGCAGAAGAAAAGATGAGTGATGACGACGACCCGAGATCTCCGAGTCTTTCCAGTGAATCAGAAGATTCACAGAAAGGAGCACCAGTGGCCAGGGCAAGGGGGGAGCCTAGGGGGACACCCCAGGAAGATCGAGCCAGAGGGGACTCAGAGGGGAGCAGTTGGAAATCGGGACCAGCGTCACCGCCAGAGAGCAGGGAAGAGGAAGGGCGCCAGGGATCAAGCGCTGGCAGCTCACAACAGGAGGGAGGGCACGAGGCAGGAGTGGCCACACCTCCATCGGGGAGCGAAGAAACGGTCAGACGGAAAGTGGAAGGTTGGGCGCGCGCGCCAAGTTCAAATGCACAGGAAAGTGACGCAGTAGGCAGCCCGGAGAGGGAGCCAGGTCCTAAAGCCCGGCGCAAGGAGACAGGAGGGTCCGGGGGGTCGGCGTCAGAGGAATCCCGGAGGGAAGAGACCCCGGGGGGCAGAGGGACCCAGAGGAGAACAGTCAGGCGGAAAAGGTGGAGCAGGGCTAGGATATTAAGTTGGTGCACAAGGGGTGGGGACTCAGACGGAGCTTCGCCGATCTAACCATAAGACGTAGAGTTGCACGCAGCAGCTTGAGAATGGAAACTGTAACTCAATAAAGACTTTTACTTAATGATCGCTGGCTAGCGTGATCCTCTGTGAGCTAGGATCGGGGAGCAGCTCTGACAACTGCGATTTTTGGTTGAATGTGCATTCTTTTTGCTTTGGTTGTGTGATTCTAGTGCAAACCCAAAAAACACCATGCAAATTCAAATAAGCCCTCTCGAAGCTTATTCGTCTTCTGGAAGAAGCATATGGAAGAGGAAATATGGTGTTTCTTTATTTTGGTCGCATTACATTCACTTTGCGATTTTTGGGTAAATGTGCATTAACACCAAAGAACACGACTTTTTAATAAGCAAAATCCAAGATTCTTTTTTCTATGTATACGGAACTCAAAACAACCTGTTTTGCTTTCTTTTGGCTTATTATACTTTACCTTACCTTTACTGTTAACCAACCAACAAGCTGTCTCTGGGCAGACTACTATCTCTGAGGCAGACTTCTCTTTTCTGGGCAGGCTTCTTGGGAGAAGGGGGCGAGCCTGTTAGTCCACCAACGGGCAGCTCCGCAATCCAGACCCGGTCCTACAAATGCAAAGTGACGGCACCCCCCAAGGCAGGGTGGGGCCTCTGCTCCCTGGGGGCAGAAAGTATGTGCCTGTGTGTCTATGCATTGCAGGGGATTGGACTGGATGACCACCAGGGTCCCTTCTAGCTCTACCATTCTGGGCTTCTACCTGTGTCTGTGTGTTTAGAAAGAAAAATTGCTATCGTGATTATAATTATAATAATGATTGCAATTTTTCTTATTGTAATTTTGATTACTTTTCTTATTGTAATTGTAATTATTAAAATTAGAATATATAATTAAATAATAATTATAATTATTATAATTATTGAACCAGATAAAGCAGATAAATTTAATAAATTATCTCTACTCTCATGGTCACTTTTCTTTGCTCTGGCCGGAAAGAAGCCGTGCAAAAATACTGTCTCTCAAACCCTGGATCCACCAATTGCTGGGCTTCTTCACCTTCCTTGCTGCTCCCCTGGCACTGCTCCTCGCACCCACCTCCGGCTGCGTACGCTATGTTGTCCACCGCAAGACACGGGTTCAGACTAGCAGCTTTAAGTCTGCATTCCTGCCAGGGAGGAATTCGAACCCACCACCTGCTGAACGCCTCGCCCAGAGAGGCATTTCAAAGTGGCAGGGAGTTCCAAAGCCCCCCTGGCACTGTAGCAGTGAGTCAGGAGTTTAACAGGAATAACATAAGGAAAATTCATTATTATAGCAACTCCAGTGGCAGGCAGTCCCACAGCCCCCAAACTTTCTGAGAAGGCTTGCCTGAAACTTGCCACCGCTGTCGACCAGAAGCTTCTCCTCTTGCCAGGCCCAACCAGAACTCGGTGCCAGCTGAGAGATGAAAAGAAGAGTCAGGTGGGCAGTGGATTCAAGTGCCGGAGGCTCTTCCTTTGGCAGGGAGTTCCATTGGCCCAAGCAAACCCTGACTTGCCACTTTCTCCCTGGAAAGCTGGTAGTGGTAGCGGAAGAGTCTCGCTTGCGAGGCGGGTGGCACGGCGCCCACCTGGACGGAGACTAGCACCCTAGAAAATAGAAAATACTTATCGGGAGAGAAAGAGAGGGCTGAATCAGCTCCGTTCACACCCAGCCGGGTGTAAATTGTTATTGGGATGATTCATTCCCATCCCCTCAGCCCACCACACAGGGTTGTGAGCTGGAGGCACTCAATGGTCATCCCTCCTGACCCGGACACTTAGGGGTGCCTTGTGTGAGCCCCACCTTCATCACCCACCTCAGCCCAATCCCAGCTCCACCAATCGCCGTGGGACATCCTCCAGCTTCAGGTGTCATATTCAAAATCGCACAAGCCTGAGCGGGAAACCACATTTTCAGGAGTTCTTTAATAGAAGTATGGGATAGATACAAAAATATATTGGAGCCAAAAGTCCCTTATTGGCTATCTCCGCTGGAGGTAATGAGTGTTAAGAAAATTAATATGAGAGGTAATTGGAGTACATATGGTGAATTGGTAATTAAAGAAGGAGGAAAATGGAAATTGAAACCATTTGAACAAGTTAAAGATTATGTATATGATTGGTTGCATTACTTTCAAGTAAATGAAATGTTTAAAAAAGACTTAAAAGAAAGGGGTTATGTAGAAAAAGAATCTAAATCTCAAATAGACATAATAAACAATTAATATAAAACTCGGTCAAAAATGTATAAGATATTGTTGGAATGGCATACGAAAGATGAAGAGGTTAAATCGGTAATGATACAGTAGGCCAAAGATTTTGGGTATAATATTCAATTTGATGAATGGGAAAAATTGTGGAAAGAGAATATAAAATTTACTGCATGCACGGCACTGAAAGAAAATGTTATGAAAATGTTTTACAGATGGTACATCACACCTGTAAAGTTAGCAAAGATGTATAAGACGTGTGTCAGGGGTTCAGGAGCAGAGGCAAGGGCAAGGGAGGAAACAGAGAGCGAGGGGGAGGAGGCAGAAGAAAAGATGAGTGATGACGACGACCCGAGATCTCCGAGTCTTTCCAGTGAATCAGAAGATTCACAGAAAGGAGCACCAGTGGCCAGGGCAAGGGGGGAGCCTAGGGGGACACCCCAGGAAGATAGAGCCAGAGGGGACTCAGAGGAGAGCAGTTGGAAATCGGGACCAGCGTCACCGCCAGAGAGCAGGGAAGAGGAAGGGAGCCAGGGATCAAGCGCTGGCAGCTCACAACAGGGGGGAGGGCACGAGTCAGGAGTGGCCACACCTCCATCGGGGAGCGAAGAAACGGTCAGACGGAAAGTGGAAGGTTGGGCGCGCGCGCCAAGTTCAAATGCACAGGAAAGTGACGCAGTAGGCAGCCCGGAAAGGGAGCCAGGTCCTAAAGCCCGGCGCAAGGAGACAGGAGGGTCCGGGGGGTCGGCGTCAGAAGAATCCAGGAAGGAAGAGACCCCGGGGGGCAGAGGGACCCAGAGGAGAACAGTCAGGCGGAAAAGGTGGAGCAGGGCTAGGATATTAAGTTGGTGCACAAGGGGCGGAGACTCAGACGGAGCTTCGCCGATCTAACCACTAGACGTAGAGTTGCACGCAGCAGCTTGAGAATGGAAACTGTAACTCAATAAAGACTTTTACTTAATGATCGCTGGCTAGCGTGATCCTCTGTGAGCTAGGATCTGGAAGCAGCTCTGACGTTTAACAAATGTTGGAAATGTAAAGAAAAAGAAGGGACGTTCTTTCATGTGTGGTGGGAATAAGAAAGTGAAAAGCTTTTGGGAAATGATATACTGTCAGGGGTTCAGGAGCAGAGACGCAGAGAAGGGAGGAGACAGAGAGCGAGGGGGAGGAATACGAAGGAAAGATGAGTGGGGATGACGAACCGAGATCGCCGAGCTTATCCAGTGAGTCCGAGGATTCCCAGAAGGGAGCGCCAGCGGTCAGAGCAAGGGGGGAAAGCAGGGGGACACCCCAGGAAGAAGGGTCCAGAGAGGAATCAGAGAGCAGCAGTTGGAGATCGGGACCCACGTACCCAGCCGGGAGCAGCGGGGAGAAAGGGGACCAGATATCGGGTTCCGGAGGCTTTCAGAAGGAGGGAGGGCATGAGTCAGGAGTAGTCACGCCCACCTCGGGGAGCGACAAAACGATCAAGAGGAAGGGTGAGAGTTGGGCGCGCGTGCCAAGTTCAAATGTAGCGGAAGCTGGCGCAGTAAGCAGCCCAGAGAGTGAGCCAGGTCCCAAAGCCCGCCGCAAGGAGGCAGAAGGGTCAGGGGGGTCCGCGTCAGAAGAGAGTAGGAAAGAAGAGACCCCGGGGGGCAGAAGGACCCAGAGACGGAAGGAAAGGCGCAGGAGGTGGAGCAAGGCTAGGGTATTAAGCTGGTGTGCTAGAGGCGGAGACTCAGACGGGTCTTCGCCGGTCTGACCTAGAAGAAGTAGGGCTGCACGTTGCAGTTTGGAAATGGAACCTGTAATCCAATAAAGACTCTTTTAACCTGAACGCTGGCTAACGTGGTCCTATGTGAGCTGGGACTGAGTGGCAGCCCTGACAGTAAGACCCGTCTCCTTAAAGCTTCGGACACCTGATACCTCGCAGCGTAGGCAGAAGCAGCGAGAGGAGGAAATTGGTGTTTGGGAGCGAGCTCACAATGGTTGGCAGAGATGACGGAAGCAGAGAAAATTTCAGCGCTGCAACAGGCAGTGACCCAATTGAACGCGGAGGTACAGGCATCCAAGAAAAGGGAGGAGGATGCGGCAGCCGCCTACAGAGATCTCCACGCCAGGTTTGAAGCATTGGTTAAGCATGGGCAGCCAGGACCCAGACCGGAGGGGGTTGGGTTGGCACGGAGAGCAGGAGGGCTTGTGGCTCACTTCGATGGGAATTTACAACAGTACCCCAATTTTCGAGCAGACGTAATGTGCGCACTGCAACTGCTGGCGAAAGACTTTAGGGATGAGGAAGAGAAAGTGGGGTTTATACTATCCCATTTGCATGGGGATGCTAAAGCGTGGCTACGCAATTTGTGGAGGGATAAAGATCCGGCGCTTCAGAATGCAGATGCCTTCATCAAAGCGATGGATGCGTGCTTTTTATCTACCATTGACGTGGATCTTGCCCGACGGGAGATTCATGGACTGAAACAAGGGAGGGCGAGCGTACGCCAGTATCACGCCCGCTTTTTTGCGCTGGTCAGTGCCTTGGAATGGGACCGGGATTCGCCCCCAGTCAGAGACCTATTCTGGGAGGGTTTGAGCAGTGCTGTTGTCAGGGCTGCCACTCAGTATTCCACTCCGTCTTCCCCCCATCTGGAGTCCAAAATCTCCGTGACTTCGTTGATGGGGTCCTGCTGTGGCAATCTCCCCGCCTCCGTCCGCTCCTGAGACGGACTCGGTGCTGTTCCTGGTTCCTGGAACCTGTGAGGTGTCCTGTAGGGAGTGAGCACCGACCTGTGGAACACCGGATGCATCCTGGAACCCTCCGGTAGCACCAGCCTGAAAGCTACTGGGTTGATCTGCGCTTCGACTTGGTATGGACCGAGTTGCTTGTGCCCCAACTTCTTTTTGGCTAACGATCTGGTCGGCACTGCATGGGCTGCCAACCAGACCCAGTCTCCCACTCGGATCTCTTCGCCAACCCGCCTGTGCTTGTCCGCTTGCACCTTGTAAGCGTGCTTCGCTAGCTCCAGCTGCCGTCGGAGTTGATCGTGGACCTCCTGCAACTCAGAGGCGAAAGCGTCCGCCGTCTGCGGTTCCCCTTCCCCCACTCTGTCCAGTCCCGGGAAGGTTCTGGGATTCCTCCCATTGTTGGCGAAGAACGGCGTCACCCCTGTGGACACGTGCTTCGTGTTGTTGTAGGCGAACTCGGCGAGCGGCAGGTAATCCACCCACGTCGCAGGCTGTTGATTGGCATAGCATCTCAGGTACTGCTGCATGATGGCATTGACCCTCTCCGCTTGCCCGTTGGTCTGCGGGTGTCTCGCTGATGTCAGGTTGATCTTGACGTTCAGGAAGCCCATCAGCTTCTGCCAGAAATTCGAGATGAACTGGCGACCGCGGTCGGACAGTATAGACCGCGGCAGCCCGTGCACTTTGAACACGTGATCTATGAACAGTTTGGCTGTGTGTTCTGCCGTGGCCACCTTCGCACACGGTATGAAGTGTGCCATCTTGGTGAACAAGTCCACCACCACTAGTACAGCTGTCTTGCCTCTCGAGCTGGGAAGATCCGTGACAAAGTCCAGGGCCACCCTCTCCCACGGTTCAAACGGCGTTTGCAGCGGTTCCAGCAGTCCCGCCGGTGGTTTGTGCACCGGTTTGGCCCTCTGGCAGGTGTCGCACCTCGCGACGTAGCCCGCGACTTCCCCTCTCAGTCTGGGCCACCAAAAGTCCCTTGCGACTAATTCCACCGTTTTTTCCGTGCCAAAGTGCCCGGCCGTGGGTGCGTCGTGCAACTGCTGCAGTACCTTGGCGCGAAGTTCATCTCCCGGCACGTAGATGGCCCCTTTACGTAAGAGCAAGCCGTCCCGTATCTGGAACTCGTCGCTCTTCGCTGTGCCCTTGTGCACCTCGGCCATCTTCGCCTGCGCGAATGAGTCGTCCTGCAACGCCCGCCGCACCGCATCCAGGTCTACTGTGGCTGAAGCGCACGCCCATGCAGCTGGCGCGAAGATGTGCATGGCTGCCGCTGGCGTCGCCTCTTCGAGGTATTGCGGTTTTCGGGACAGTGCATCCGCCATGATGTTGGTGTCGCCTGGGACGTACTCTATTCGGAAATCGAAGTCAGCAAAGAACTCCGCCCAACGTATCTGCCTCTGGTTCAGGAACTTCGCCGTGCGCCAGTGCTCCAGATTCTTGTGGTCCGTGCAGACCTGCACCGTGTGCTTGGCGCCGATCAGGAAGTGTCTCCACGCCTTGAAGGCTGCATGAATGGCAAGCAACTCCCTGTCCCAGATGGTGTAGTTCTGCTCCGACTTGGTGAGCTTTCTGGAGTAGAACGCTCCCGGCCTCCAGACCCCCTGTGGGTCCCTCTGCAGCAGGACAGCTCCCACTGCTCTATCGGACGCGTCTGTCTCTACCCGCATCGGTCTGCTGGGGTCGATATGCAGCAGTTGCTCTTCCGACGCGAAGAGACGCTTGAGTGCCTGAAAGGACTGCTCCGCCTGCACCGTCCAGATGAATTTCTTTTTCTTGGAGCTTAGCGTGTCCGTAATAGCCGCCGTCTGCATCGCGAACCCTTTGATAAACTTGCGATAGAAGTTGGCGAAGCCGACAAACCGCTGGACCTCCTTCCGGTTGCGCGGGCTCTTCCAATCCAACACCGCTCGAACCTTGGCGCTGTCCATGGCTAGCCCCTTGTCCGACAACTTGTAACCCAAGAAATCCACCTCCGTCGTGTCGAACTGGCACTTCTCCAGTTTGGCGTACAGTCTATGCTGCTGCAACCTCTCCAGCACCTCCCGAACATCCTGGTCATGCGCTTGCTGCGACTCGGAGAATATCAGGATGTCATCCAGAAAGCAGACGCACTTCTTGTAGAGGAGTCCCGCCAACACATGATGCATGAAAGCTTGAAAACAGTGAGAACCGTTTTGCAATCCAAACGGCATCACTCTGTACTCGTAGGTTCCCAGAGGCGTGAACATGGCTGTCTTCCACTCATCGCCCTCCCTCATGCGGATGAGATTGTACGCCCCTCGCAGGTCCAACTTGGTAAACACGCGTCCCTTGCGCACCGTCGCCAGTAGGTCGTCAATCCTGGGCATGGGGAAATCAGAGGGCTTGGTCATCTTGTTCAAGAGGCGAAAATCCACCACCAGCCTTTTTTGGGGCGTGTCCTTCTTCTTCACAAAGAAAACAGGACTGCCCCCTACTGCCCTGGACTCCCGGATGAAACCGCGCTCCAAATTGTGATCTATGAACTGTTTGAGTTCCTGTAGTTCATCCTCCGACATGGAATACAGCTTCCCCTTCGGTAGCGTCGCCCCTGGTAGGAGGTCAATCTTGCAGTCATATTGCCTGTGCGGTGGTAACTTGTCTGCCTCCTTCTCGCAGAAGACCTCCAGAAAGTCTGCGTATTTGTGGGGGACTGCTTGCAACGTTCCCAACTGCAGTTGTGATTCCTCCTCCTCTCCCTCCTGTTCGGGCAGGATGCAGTGTTCTGCGCAGTAAGAGGAGCCGAAGATCAGCTGTCGCTGGTACCAAGCCAGTGTCGGACTGTGCCTGTCCAGCCAACTCATGCCCAACACAATGGGTGTGTCCGACAGGCGGGTGACGTTAAAACTGATGACTTCCCTGTGGTTGCCAAGGCGCATCACTATTGGCGGCGTTTGCTTCACCACCTGCCCCCCCAGCAACTCTCTACCATCCACTGTGACGACTTGCAGGGGCAGAGTGGCCGGTAATAGCTGTATAGCGTGCTGCTCCACAAAATCCTGTGCTATAAAGTCTGCGTTGCTTCCAGAATCCACAGAAAGCGGCACTTCGATAGTGACGCCATCGGGCAGCTGGAGAGATGCTGTGAGTTGCACTACTGGTTTGGGTGGGAGGGGGTCCGTGGGTTGCAAGATTGCTGGGGACTGCTTCAGTGATGCGTCTGGCTGGGCCCCAGTGCCTCTGTCTCCAGCCAGACATCGTCGTTTCCCTGCTGTTGTTCGCTGTGTTGCGTGGCCGCTTTCACCATTGCGGAGGCTGCAGTGTGCTTGGAGCTCCTCTGGGGACACTCTTTCGCCAAGTGTTGAGAGCTGTCGCATATATAACACTTCCTGGTCCCTCTAGGAGGTTTAGTCTTGACTGCCGCCGGTGCAGGGGCTCTGGTAGCTGACTGAGCCCTGGCGCCTCCCACCTCCATAGGTTCCACTCCCCCTCCTGGCGGAGGTGTGGATTGCGCACGCGCAGCTTCCCTGGGAACGAAAGAGAAACTTCTCGCTGCTTCGCGCCCTCCACGTCCTTCGTCTCTGCACCATGGACGTTCTTCCAGCCTCACCCCCACAGTCAGCGCCCTTTGGACCACCTCCTGCGTGCTCCGGGGCCTCTCCCCCCTCGCAATTTCGCCACTCTGCCCCTGCAAGTCGTCACAGTGGATGGCAGGGAGTTGCTGGGGGGGCAGGTGGTGAAGCAAACGCCGCCAATGGTGATGCGCCTTGGCAACCACAGGGAAGTCATCAGTTTTAACGTCACCCGACTGTCGGACACACCCATTGTGTTGGGCATGAGTTGGCTGGACAGGCACAGTCCGACACTGGCTTGGTACCAGCGACAGCTGATCTTCGGCTCCTCTTACTGCGCAGAACACTGCATCCTGCCAGGACAGGAGGGAGAGGAGGAGGAATCACAACTGGAGTTGGGAACGTTGCAAGCAGTCCCCCACAAATACGCAGACTTTCTGGAGGTCTTCTGCGAGAAGGAGGCAGACAAGTTACCACCGCACAGGCAATATGACTGCAAGATTGACCTCCTACCAGGGGCGACGCTACCGAAGGGGAAGCTGTATTCCATGTCTGAGGATGAACTACAGGAACTCAAACAGTTCATAGATCACAATTTGGAGCGCGGTTTCATCCGGGAGTCCAGAGCAGTAGGGGGCAGTCCTGTTTTCTTTGTGAAGAAGAAGGACACGCCCCAAAAAAGGCTGGTGGTGGATTTTCGCCTCTTGAACAAGATGACCAAGCCCTCTGATTTCCCCATGCCCAGGATTGACGACCTACTGGCGACGGTGCGCAAGGGACGCGTGTTTACCAAGTTGGACCTGCGAGGGGCGTACAATCTCATCCGCATGAGGGAGGGCGATGAGTGGAAGACAGCCATGTTCACACCTCTGGGCACCTACGAGTACAGAGTGATGCCGTTTGGATTGCAAAACGGTTCTCACTGTTTTCAAGCTTTCATGCATCATGTGTTGGCGGGACTCCTCTACAAGAAGTGCGTCTGCTTTCTGGATGACATCCTGATATTCTCCGAGTCGCAGCAAGCGCATGACCAGGACGTTCGGGAGGTGCTGGAGAGGTTGCAGCAGCATAGACTGTACGCCAAACTGGAGAAGTGCCAGTTCGACACGACGGAGGTGGATTTCTTGGGTTACAAGTTGTCGGACAAGGGGCTAGCCATGGACAGCGCCAAGGTTCGGGCGGTGTTGGATTGGAAGAGCCCGCGCAACCGGAAGGAGGTCCAGCGGTTTGTCGGCTTCGCCAACTTCTATCGCAAGTTTATCAAAGGGTTCGCGATGCAGACGGCGGCTATTACGGACACGCTAAGCTCCAAGAAAAAGAAATTCATCTGGACGGAGCAGGCGGAGCAGTCCTTTCAGGCACTGTCAGAGCTGCTTCAAGATCCTAGCTCACAGAGGATCACGCTAGCCAGCGGTCATTAAGTAAAAGTCTTTATTGAGTTACAGTTTCCATTCTCAAGCTGCTACTTGCAACTCTACGTCTAATGGCTAGATCGGCGAAGCTCCGTCTGAGTCTCCGCCCCTTGTGCACCAACTTAATATCCTAGCCCTGCTCCACCTTTTCCGCCTGACTGTCCTCCTCTGGGTCCCTCTACCCCCCGGGGTTTCTTCCTTCCTGGATTCTTCTGACGCTGACGCTGACCCGGACCCTCCTGCCTCCTTGCGCCGGGCTTTAGGACCTGGTTCCCTTTCCGGGCTGCTTACTGCGCCGCCTTCCTCTGCATTTGAACTTGGCGCGCGCGCCCAGCCTTCCACTTTCCTCTTAACCGTTTCTTCGCTCCCCGATGGAGGTGTGGCCACTCCTGACTCATGCCCTCCCTCCTGTGGTGAGCTGCCAGCGCTTGCCCCCTGGCTCCCTCCTTCTTCCCTGCTCCCTGGCGGTGACGCTGGTCCCGATTTCCAACTGCTCTCCCCTGAGTCCCCTCTGGCTCTATCTTCCTGGGGTGCCCCCCTAGACTCCCCCCTTGCCCTGGCCACTGGTGCTCCTTTCTGTGAATCCTCTGATTCACTGGAAAGACTAGGAGATCTCGGGTCGTCGTCATCACTCATCTTTTCTTCTGCCTCCTCCCCTTCGCTCTCTGTTTCCTCCCTTGGCCTTGCCTCTGCTCCTAAACCCCTGACATCCATCCCCCCCTCGAAGCCCCCCATTCCCCCCTCCCCTCCTTCCGGTGCTGGAGCTGGGTGCTGCTGTTGCAAAGGGACGAACGTCGGATATCGTTCGCTTCCCGTGGCGGGCCTCCATCTGAAGTCTCTCGGGTCTTCCTCCCTGCTCTCGTCGACGACGGTCACCTCCGCTTCCATCTCTGTGCCGCCGTGCTCGAAACCAGGGTCGTCCCCGAAAACGTCCATGTCCGTTTCTCCCTCACTTCCTCCTGGCGGCGTTGCTCGTCCTGGACCTTCCTGCCACTTCCTGCGCCACTGCTCCTCTGGTCTATCGTCCCACCAATACGAGGGTTCTGAGGCAGATCCCGAGGGTGACCCCTCCGGGGAACGGGCGTCTCGTATCGGGTCCTCGTCCGAGTCAAACCCCCGGAACGTGCTGGCAGAAAGCGTTGGCGTGAAAAGCCAGTCGTCGAAAAGGTCTGCTGGCATAGGTCTATGTGGGAAGAGGGCATGAAACTCGTCTTTGAGTAGAGGTTCGTCCAAGGCGTAGCCCGGCACCCAGCTGTTCGCACTGGCCGGGGTGCCCTCCTTGGCGAGAAAGTATTCTACCCCCTCTTCCCCCCATCTGGAGTCCAAAATCTCCGTGACTTCGTTGATGCGCTCCTTCTGTGCCGCTCCCGCGTGCCCTGTTCTGTCTCTGACCGGACTCGGCGCCGTTCCTGGTTCCTGGAACCTGTGCGGTGCCTTGTAGGGAGTGAGCACCGATCTGTGGAACACCGGATGCATTCTGGAACCCTCCGGAAGTGCCAGTCTGAAAGCTACCGGGTTGACCTGCTCTTCGACTTGGTAGGGCCCCAGTTGTTTATGCCCTAGTTTCTTCTTGGCCAACGACCTGGCCGGCACTGCGTGGGCTGCTAACCAGACCCAGTCTCCCACGTGGAGCTCTTCGCCAACCCTTCTGTGTCTGTCCGCTTGTACCTTGTATGCGTGTTTGGCCAGCTCCAGGTGGCGCCTCAGCTGATCGTGGACTTCCTGCAGCTCCGACGCGAACGCATCTGCCGTCTGCGGCTCCCCCTCCCCCATTCTTTCCAGTCCCGGGAAGGTTCTGGGGTGCCTCCCGTTGTTGGCGAAGAACGGCGTGACCCCCGTGGACACGTGCTTCGTGTTGTTGTAGGCGAACTCGGCAAGCGGCAGGTAATCCACCCACGTCGCAGGCTGTTGATTGGCATAGCATCTCAGGTACTGCTGCATGATGGCATTGACCCGCTCCGCTTGCCCGTTGGTCTGCGGGTGCCTCGCCGACGCCAGGTTGATCTTGACGTTTAGGAAGCCCATCAGCTTCTGCCAGAAATTCGAGATGAACTGCCGCCCGCGGTCGGACAGAATAGACCGTGGCAGACCGTGAACCTTGAACACGTGGTCTATGAACAGTTTGGCGGTTTGCTCCGCCGTGGCCACCTTAGCACACGGAATGAAATGGGCCATCTTGGAAAACAGGTCCACCACCACCAGCACTGCCGTCTTGCCCCTCGAGCTGGGCAGATCCGTGACAAAGTCCAGAGCCACCCTTTCCCAAGGTTCGACCGGAGTTTGCAGCGGTTCCAACAGTCCGGCCGGCGGTCTGTGCACTGGTTTGGCCCTCTGGCAGGTGTCACACCTCGCCACGTAGTCTGCGACCTCCCCTCTCATTCCAGGCCACCAGAAATCCCTGGCTACTAATTCCACCGTCTTCTCCTTGCCAAAGTGCCCGGCCGTGGGCGCGTCGTGCAGCTGCTGCAGCACCTTGGCGCGAAGGTCGTCTCCCGGCACGTAGATGGCCCCTTTACGGATGAGCAATCCATCTCGTAGCTGGAAACCGTCGGCCACAGCCTTGCCCCTTTGCACCTCTGCCATCTTTGCTTGCGCGAAGGAGTCATCCTGCAATGCTCGTCGCACCGCCTCCAGGTCCACGGTGGCCGCGGCGCACGCCCATACTGTTGGTGCGAAGATGTGCATGGCTGCCGCTGGCGTTGCGTCCTCCATATACTGTGGCTTACGGGAGAGGGCGTCCGCCATGATGTTAGTGTCCCCCGGGACATACTCTATGCGGAAGTCGAAGTTCGCAAAAAACTCAGCCCAGCGTATCTGCCTCTGGTTTAGGAATTGTGCCGTGCGCCAGTGCTCCAGATTCTTGTGGTCCGTGCAAACCTGCACCGTGTGCTTGGCGCCGATCAGGAAGTGCCTCCACGCTTTGAACGCTGCATGAATGGCCAGCAACTCCCTGTCCCAGATGGTGTAGTTCTGCTCGGACTTGCTGAGCTTCCTGGAGTAAAACGCTCCCGGTCGCCACACCCCCTGCTGGTCCTTTTGCAGCAGGACCGCCCCCACGGCTCTGTCCGAGGCGTCTGTCTCCACCCTCATCGGCCTGCTGGGGTTGACGTGAAGCAGCTGCTCTTCCGACGCGAAGAGACGCTTGAGTGCCTGAAAGGACTGCTCCGCCTCCTCTGTCCAAACGAACTTCTTTTTCTTGGAGCTAAGCGTGTCTGTGATGGCCGCTGTCTGCATAGCGAAGCCCTTGATAAACTTGCGATAGAAGTTCGCAAAGCCGACAAACCTTTGGACCTCTTTCCGGTTGCGTGGGCTCTTCCAGTCCAATACCGCTCGAACCTTGGCGCTGTCCATGGCGAGCCCCTTGTCAGACAACTTGTAGCCCAGAAAATCCACCTCCGTCACGTCGAATTGGCACTTCTCCAGCTTGGCGTAGAGCCTATGTTGCTTTAGTCTGGTCAGCACTTCCTTGACGTGCCTGTCATGCTCCTGCTGCGATTCCGAAAAGATCAGGATGTCATCTAAGAAACAGACGCACGTCTTGTAGAGAAGTCCCGCCAACACGTGATGCATGAAAGCTTGAAAAACGTGGGAGCCATTTTGCAGTCCAAAAGGCATAACTCTGTATTCGTAGGTACCCAGTGGCGTGAACATGGCCGTCTTCCACTCATCTCCCTCCCGCATGCGAATGAGGTTGTACGCCCCTCGCAGGTCTAATTTGGTGAACACTTTTCCCTTCCGCACCTTCGCCAGGAGGTCGTCGATTCGGGGCATGGGGAAGTCCGACGGCTTGGTCACACTGTTTAAAATGCGATAGTCCACGACCAGTCTTTTTTGGGGCGTGTCTCGCTTTTTAACAAAGAATACAGGACTGCCCCCCGCTGCCTTGGACTCTCGGATGAAACCGCGCTCCAAATTATGATCGATGAACTCTTTGAGTTCCTGCAGCTCGTCCTCCGACATGGAATACAGTTTCCCTTTAGGCAGCGCCGCCCCCGGCAGCAGGTCAATTTTGCAGTCATATGGTCTGTGAGGGGGTAGCCTGTCCGCCTCCTTCTCGCAGAAAACTTCCAAAAATTCTGCGTACTTGTGGGGAATCGCTTGCAGCGTGCCTAGCAGCAGCTGTGACTCCTCTTCCTCTCCTTCCTGCCGGTGCACGATGCAGTGTTCAGCACAAAAGGAAGAGCCGAAGACCAGCTGCCTCTGGTACCAAGCCAGCGTTGGGCTGTGCTTGTCCAGCCAACTCATTCCCAATACAATGGGCGTATCCGATAGTTGAGTGACATTGAAGCTGATGATTTCTTTGTGATTCCCAAGTCGCATCGCCATTGGCGGCGTCTGCTTCACCACTTGCCCCCCTAGCAACTCCCTGCCATCCACCGTGACAACCTGCAGGGGCAGTGTGGCCGGCAGCAACTGTATAGCGTGCTTGTCGACAAAGTCCTGCCCTATAAAGTCCGCGTTGCTGCCCGAGTCCACTGTGATGGGCACGTCCATGGTGATTCCATTGGGCAGCTGGAGAGATGCGGTGAGCCTCACCACTGGTTTGGGCGGGAGGGGGTTCACGGGCTGTAAAATCTCTGGGGACTGCGGCACTAACACGTCTGGCTGGGCCCCAGGGCCTCTTCCTCCAGCCAGACTGCTTCGTTTCCCTGCTGTGTTCCTCCTTGCTGCGTTGCTGCAGTCACCATTGCCGAGGCTGCAGTGAGCTTGTGGAGCCTCTGGGGACACTCTTTCGCCATATGCCCTGGCTCCCCACAGACGTAACACTTCCTGTTCCCTCTAGGAGGCTTCGCTTTCACTGCTGCCGGTGCTAGGGCTCTGGTTGCTGACTGAGCCCTTGCACCTCCAACCTCCATAGGTTCGGCTCCTCCTCCTGGCGGAGGCGTGGATTGCGCCCGCGCTGCTTCTCTGGGAAGGAAGGAGGGGCCCCTGGCTGGTTCGCGCCCTCCACGCCCTTCGTCCCTGCTCCACGGGCGTTCTTCCAGCCTCACCCCCACTGCCAGTGCCCTCTGAACGACCTCCTGGGTGGTTCGGGGTCTCTCCCCCCTCGCGATCTCATCTTTAATCGAGCTGTGCAACCCCTCCCAAAAGAGGTCTCTTACAGGGGCCGAATCTCTGTCCCACTCCAGGGCACTGACCAAGGCGAAAAAGCGGGCATGGTACTGCCTGACGCTGGCCCTCCCTTGTCTTAGCCCATGCACCTCCTTCCGGGCAAGATCCACGTCAATGCTTGATAAAAAACACCCATCCATCGCTTTAATAAAGGCATCTGCATTCTGGAGCGCCGGATCCTTATCTCTCCATAAATTGCGTAGCCATGCTTTAGCATCCCCATGCAAATGAGACATGATGAATCCCACTCTCTCTTGCTCATCTCTAAAGTCTTTATGCAGCAGTTGCAGTGCGCACAGTACGTCTGCTCTAAAGTTGGGATACTGTTGCAGGTTCCCATCGAAGTGAGAGACCAGCCCGCCTGTTCGTCTCGCCAACCCAATTCCCTCCTGCCGGGGTGTCTGCTTTGTCAGCACGTCTAACCTGACCTGGAGATCCCTGCAGGCGGCAGCTGCCTCCTCCTCTCTCTTCCTGGATGCGAGAGCCTCGGCAGTCAGTTGTGACACTGCTTTTCTGAGTTCCTCTATCTGCTGCTCAGCCGTCATGTTGTCTGCCGTTTGTGAGCTAGCTAGTAGGCACCTGCTTCTCTCCTCTCCTCGAGGCTGTAGATGCCCACAATTTTTGGGAGACGGAGCTTACTGTCAGAGCTGCTTCAAGATCCTAGCTCACAGAGGATCACGCTAGCCAGCGGTCATTAAGTAAAAGTCTTTATTGAGTTACAGTTTCCATTCTCAAGCTGCTACTTGCAACTCTACGTCTAATGGCTAGATCGGCGAAGCTCCGTCTGAGTCTCCGCCCCTTGTGCACCAACTTAATATCCTAGCCCTGCTCCACCTTTTCCGCCTGACTGTCCTCCTCTGGGTCCCTCTACCCCCCGGGGTTTCTTCCTTCCTGGATTCTTCTGACGCTGACCCGGACCCTCCTGCCTCCTTGCGCCGGGCTTTAGGACCTGGTTCCCTTTCCGGGCTGCTTACTGCGCCGCCTTCCTCTGCATTTGAACTTGGCGCGCGCGCCCAGCCTTCCACTTTCCTCTTAACCGTTTCTTCGCTCCCCGATGGAGGTGTGGCCACTCCTGACTCATGCCCTCCCTCCTGTGGTGAGCTGCCAGCGCTTGCCCCCTGGCTCCCTCCTTCTTCCCTGCTCCCTGGCGGTGACGCTGGTCCCGATTTCCAACTGCTCTCCCCTGAGTCCCCTCTGGCTCTATCTTCCTGGGGTGCCCCCCTAGACTCCCCCCTTGCCCTGGCCACTGGTGCTCCTTTCTGTGAATCCTCTGATTCACTGGAAAGACTAGGAGATCTCGGGTCGTCGTCATCACTCATCTTTTCTTCTGCCTCCTCCCCTTCGCTCTCTGTTTCCTCCCTTGGCCTTGCCTCTGCTCCTAAACCCCTGACAGGCACTCAAGCGTCTCTTCGCGTCGGAAGAACAACTGCTGCATATCGACCCCAGCAGACCGATGCGGGTAGAGACGGACGCGTCCGATAGAGCAGTGGGAGCTGTCCTGCTGCAGAGGGACCCACAGGGGGTCTGGAGGCCAGGAGCGTTCTACTCCAGGAAGCTCAGCAAGTCGGAGCAGAACTACACCATCTGGGACAGGGAGTTGCTTGCCATTCATGCAGCCTTCAAGGTGTGGAGACACTTCCTGATCGGCGCCAAGCACACGGTGCAGGTCTGCACGGACCACAAGAATCTGGAGCACTGGCGCACGGCGAAGTTCCTGAACCAGAGGCAGATACGTTGGGCGGAGTTCTTTGCTGACTTCGATTTCCGAATAGAGTACGTCCCAGGCAACACCAACATCATGGCGGATGCACTGTCCCGAAAACCGCAATACCTCGAAGAGGCGACGCCAGCGGCAGCCATGCACATCTTCGCGCCAACAGCGTGGGCGTGCGCTTCAGCCACAGTAGACCTGGATGCGGTGCGGCGGGCGTTGCAGGACGACTCATTCGCGCAGGCGAAGATGGCCGAGGTGCACAAGGGCACAGCGAAGAGCGACGAGTTCCAGATACGGGACGGCTTGCTCTTACGTAAAGGGGCCATCTACGTGCCGGGAGATGAACTTCGCGCCAAGGTACTGCAGCAGTTGCACGACGCACCCACGGCCGGGCACTTTGGCACGGAAAAAACGGTGGAATTAGTCGCAAGGGACTTTTGGTGGCCCAGACTGAGAGGGGAAGTCGCGGACTACGTCGCGAGGTGCGACACCTGCCAGAGGGCCAAGCCGGTACACAAACCACCGGCGGGACTGCTGGAACCGCTGCAAACGCCGTTTGAACCGTGGGAGAGGGTGGCCCTGGACTTTGTCACGGATCTACCCAGCTCGAGAGGCAAGACAGCTGTACTAGTGGTGGTGGACTTGTTCACCAAGATGGCACACTTCATACCGTGTGCGAAGGTGGCCACGGCAGAACAAACAGCCAAACTGTTCATAGATCACGTGTTCAAAGTGCACGGGCTGCCGCGGTCTATACTGTCCGACCGCGGTCGCCAGTTCATCTCGAATTTCTGGCAGAAGCTGATGGGCTTCCTGAACGTCAAGATCAACCTGACATCAGCGAGACACCCACAGACCAACGGGCAAGCGGAGAGGGTCAATGCCATCACGCAGCAGTACCTGAGATGCTATGCCAATCAACAGCCGGCGACGTGGGTGGATTACCTGCCGCTCGCCGAGTTCGCCTACAACAACACGAAGCACGTGTCCACAGGGGTGACGCCGTTCTTCGCCAACAATGGGAGGAATCCCAGAACCTTCCCGGGACTGGACAGAGTGGGGGAAGGGGAACCGCAGACGGCGGACGCTTTCGCGTCTGAGTTGCAGGAGGTCCACGATCAACTCCGACGGCAGCTGGAGCTAGCGAAGCACGCATACAAGGTGCAAGCGGACAAGCACAGGCGGGTTGGCGAAGAGATCCGAGTGGGAGACTGGGTCTGGTTGGCAGCCCACGCAGTGCCGACCAGATCGTTAGCCAAAAAGAAGTTGGGGCACAAGCAACTCGGTCCATACCAAGTCGAAGCGCAGATCAACCCAGTAGCTTTCAGGCTGGTGCTACCGGAGGGTTCCAGGATGCATCCGGTGTTCCACAGGTCGGTGCTCACTCCCTACAGGACACCTCACAGGTTCCAGGAACCAGGAACAGCACCGAGTCCGTCTCAGGAGCGGACGGAGGCGGGAAGATTGCCACAGCAGGACCCCATCAACGAAGTCACGGAGATTTTGGACTCCAGATGGGGGGAAGATGGAGTGGAATACCTCCTAGCCAGAGAGGGCACCCGGGCAAGTGCTAATAGCTGGGTGCCAGACTACGCTTTGGAGGAACCCCTGCTCAAGGACGAGTTTCATGCCCTTTTCCCACACAGACCCATGCCAGCAGGCTTCTTCGACGACTGGTTGTTCACGCCCACACTTTCCTCCAGCACGTTCCATGGCTTCGACTCGGACGGGGAGCCCGCACAGCGCGCACGTTCCCCAGAGGGGTCACCGGAGGGTTCGGCGTCCGACACCTCGTATTGGTGGGACGATCGGCCAGAGGAGCAGTGGCGCCGGAGGTGGCTGGGGATGCCAGGTCCAGCGACCGACGCAGAGACTGACATGGACGTGTGCGGGGAGGATCTCGGTTTCGAGCACGGCGGCACTGAAATGGAGGCGGAGCAGCTCAACGTTGACGAATGCGAGGAGGAAGACTCGGAGGTCTTCAGTTGGCGGCCAGCGACGAGGAGCGAACTGTATCCGGCATTCACTCCTGTGATGATGGAGCACCCAGCAACCACCCTTGAAAGTGGGGAGGGGGAAGGGGGGGCTTCGAGGGGGGGATGGATGTCAGGGGTTCAGGAGCAGAGACGCAGAGAAGGGAGGAGACAGAGAGCGAGGGGGAGGAATACGAAGGAAAGATGAGTGGGGATGACGAACCGAGATTGCCGAGCTTATCCAGTGAGTCCGAGGATTCCCAGAAGGGAGCGCCAGCGGTCAGAGCAAGGGGGGAAAGCAGGGGAACACCCCAGGAAGAAGGGTCCAGAGAGGAATCAGAGAGCAGCAGTTGGAGATCGGGACCCACGTACCCAGCCGGGAGCAGCGGGGAGAAAGGGGACCAGATATCGGGTTCCGGAGGCTTTCAGAAGGAGGGAGGGCATGAGTCAGGAGTAGTCACGCCCACCTCGGGGAGCGACGAAACGATCAAGAGGAAGGTTGAGAGTTGGGCGCGCGCGCCAAGTTCAAATGTAGCGGAAGCTGGCGCAGTAAGCAGCCCAGAGAGTGAGCCAGGTCCCAAAGCCCGCCGCAAGGAGGCGGAAGGGTCAGGGGGGTCCGCGTCAGAAGAGAGTAGGAAAGAAGAGACCCCGGGGGGCAGAAGGACCCAGAGACGGAAGGAAAGGCGCAGGAGGTGGAGCAAGGCTAGGGTATTAAGCTGGTGTGCTAGAGGCGGAGACTCAGACGGGTCTTCGCCGGTCTGACCTAGAAGAAGTAGGGCTGCACATTGCAGTTTGGAAATGGAACCTGTAATCCAATAAAGACTCTTTTAACCTGAACGCTGGCTAACGTGGTCCTATGTGAGCTGGGACTGAGTGGCAGCCCTGACATATACAATAAAATGAAAAAACTGCTAAGACATACTTTTGCCAGTGGTGTAGCGTGGGGGGTGCAGGGGGGGCCGGCCGCACCGGGCGCAATATCTGGGGGTTAGGGTTAGGGGGCGCAAATCCACGGGTTAGGGGGCGCAAATCCACGGGTTAGGGGGCGCAAATTACTTGCCTTGCCCCGGGTGCTGACGCTACGCCACTGACTTTTGCAAAAAAACCGGAGGCTTTTCTTTTCTTTTAGAGATCTTAGGAAAGGACATAAGAAGAAAAGACTGTAAACTCTTTCAATATGCAGCAACGGCAGCCAGAATCTTGTTGGCCCAGAAATGGAAGCAAGAGGAAATACCGACGATAAAAGAATGGAGACTGAAATTGACAGATTATGCGGAATTGGACAAATTAACTGGGAAAATCAGATACACCAAAGACCAAAAGTTCATCGAAGACTGGGGAAAGTTCGTAGATTATCTGAAAAACGTATGCGGCGTGAACACAACTCTAGTGGGATTTCAAGAGGCACTGTAAAAATAGAGAAATATTGTTAATATGAAATAGTGGGGGAAGGGAGGTATAATGGCAATACGAAAGAAGGGAATGTGTAATTAAAGTTATAAATATGCATGATTATCAGAGACGCTGAAGGAAGTTCAAAAAAGGAGATAATTTGTTGTATTTTGGATAAAAATGTATAATTGCATGGAAAATCAATAAAATTTATTATAAAAAAAAACAAAAAAAAAACCTTATGCAAATAAAGCATTGCTTATTCTTCATCCACTGGTGTGCTTATTGGCTCCAGATCCAGAAATAACCCTGCCCTTGGCAGAACATATACAGTGCTTTTTTCGGGGGGGGGGCACAGAGGAATGCATAAAACATTTTGTGAATGTACTTTTGTCCATTTACTGTATTTATTTTTCCCGGTTTGAACTAAAAAATGGCGATTTTCTTGAGTCAAAATGAGAGTACCCCCAATCATTTTTTTTAGATAAGAAGCACTGCATATATACACACACATATACATATATCCGTTTTATTTATATTTATTTACAAACGGACACCTATATCTAGGTATGTATATTCTTGTATATAAACTTCCGCGGCCCACCCGCCCCATCCCTCCGCCAAGGGGCACGAGAGGAAGGCCACTGGGGGAGAAAGGCAGGTGAGGGAGGGGCGGGGGGCAGGGCTGCCCCCTGGGGAGAGCGGGGTCGAGAGAGAGTGGGCGGGAGAAAGAGAGAGGGCCAGCCTGGCTCGGCACGTCTCTGCTGGCCCAAGGTCGCAGCGCCTCTTCCGCCCGTTTCCCTCCCCTTCCTGTCAGCTTGCCTCTCCTCCGGTGGCACCTCCTTCCGGGTACCACTGCCCTCGCCCAAGATGGCGGCAGCACAGGCTCTTCCGCCCGTTTCCCTCCCCTTCCTGTCAGCTTGCCTCTCCTCCGGTGGCACCTCCTTCCGGGTACCCCCTGCCCTCGCCCAAGATGGCGGCAGCACAGGCTCTTCCGCCCGTTTCCCTCCCCTTCTGTTTGCACCAGAATCACACTACCAAAGCAGAAAGGTCTTCTGGATTCCATCTACATAGGAAGAAGATGAAAACGCTATTGTCAGAGCTGCTTCAAGATCCTAGCTCACAGAGGATCACGCTAGCCAGCGGTCATTAAGTTAAAGTCTTTATTGAATTACAGTTTCCATTCTCACGCTGCTGTCTGCAACTCTACGTCTACTAGCTAGATCGGCGAGGCTCCGTCTGAGTCTCCGCCCCGTGCGCACCAACTTAATATCCTAGCCTTGCTCCACCTTTTCCTCCTGACTGTCCTCCTCTGGGTCCCTCTACCCCCCGGGGCTTCTTCCTTCCGGGATTCTTCTGACGCTGACCCGGACCCTTCTGCCTCCTTGCGCCGGGCTTTAGGACCTGGTTCCCTTTCGGGGCTGCTCACTGCGCCGCCTTCCTCTGCATTTGAACTTGGCGCGCGCGCCCAACCTTCCACTTTCCTCTTAACCGTTTCTTCGCTCCCCGATGGAGGTGTGGCCACTCCTGACTCCTGCCCTCCCTCCTGTGGTGAGCTGCCAGCGCTTCCCCCCTGGCTCCTTTCCTCTTCCCTGCTTCCTGGCGGTGACGCTGGTCCCGATTTCCAGCTGCTCCCCCCTGAGTCTCCTCTGGCTCTATCTTCCTGGGGTGCCTCTCTAGATTCCCCCCTTGCCCTGGCCACTGGTGCTCCTTTCTGTGAATCCTCTGATTCACTGGAAAGACTGGGAGATCTCGGGTCGTCGTCATCACTCATCCTTTCCTCTGTCTCCTCCCCTTCGCTCTCTGTTTCCTCCCTTGCCCGTGCCTCTGCACCTAAACCCCTGACATCCATCCCCCCCTCGAAGCCCCCCAGTCCCCCCTCCCCTCCTTCCGGTGCTGGAGCTGGGGGCTGCTGTTGCAAAGGGACGAACGTCGGATATCGGTCGCTTCCCGTGGCAGGCCTCCATCGGAACTCTTCCGGGTCTTCCTCCCTGCTCTCGTTGACGACAGTCACCTCCTCTTCCATCTCTGTGCCGCCGTGCTCGAAACCAGGGTCGTCCCCGAAAATGTCCATGTCCGTCTCTCCCGCACTTCCTCCAGGCGGCGTTGCTCGGCCGGAACAGTCCAGCCACTTCCTGCGGAACTGCTCCTCCGGCCTATCGTCCCACCAATACGAGGGTTCTGAGACAGATCCCGAGGGTGACCCCTCCGGGGAACGGACGTCTCGTGTCGGTTCCTCGTCCGAGTCGAACCCCCTGAACGTGCTGTCCGAAAGCGTGGGCGTGAAAAGCCAGTCGTCGAAAAAGTCCGCTGGCATAGGTCTATGTGGGAAGAGGGCATGAAACTCGTCTTTGAGCAGAGGTTCGTCTAAAGCGTAGCCCGGTACCCAGCTGTTCGCACTGGCCGGGGTGCCCTCCCTGGCGAGAAAGTATTCTACTCCCTCTTCCCCCCATCTGGAGTCCAAAATCTCCGTGACTTCGTTGATGCGCTCCTCCTGTGCCACTCCCGCGTGCCCCGTTCCTTCTCTGAGCGGACTCGGCGCCGTTCCGGGTTCCTGGAACCTGTGCGGTGCCTTGTAGGGAGTGAGCACCGATCTGTGGAACACCGGATGCATTCTGGAACCCTCCGGAAGCGCCAGCCTGAAAGCCACCGGGTTGACCTGCTCTTCGACTTGGTAGGGCCCCAGTTGTTTATGCCCTAGTTTCTTCTTGGCCAACGACCTGGCCGGCACTGCGTGGGCTGCTAACCAGACCCAGTCTCCCACGTGGAGCTCTTCGCCAACCCTTCTGTGTTTGTCCGCTTGTACCTTGTATGCGTGTTTAGCCAGCTCCAGGTGGCGCCGCAGCTGATCGTGGACTTCCTGCAGCTCCGACGCGAACGCATCTGCTGACTGCGGCTCCCCTTCTCCCCTGCATTCCAGTCCCGGGAAGGTTCTAGGGTGCCGCCCGTTGTTGGCGAAGAACGGCGTGACGCCCGTGGATACGTGCTTCGTGTTGTTGTAGGCAAACTCTGCAAGCGGCAGGTAATCCACCCACGTCGCAGGCTGTTGGTTCGCATAACATCTCAGGTACTGCTGCATGATGGCATTGGCTCGCTCCGCTTGCCCGTTGGTCTGCGGGTGTCTCGCCGACGCCAGATTGATCTTGACGTTTAGGAAGCCCATCAGCCTCTGCCAGAAGTTCGAGATGAACTGCCGCCCGCGGTCGGACAGAATAGACCGTGGCAGACCGTGAACCTTGAACACGTGGTCTATGAACAGTTTGGCGGTTTGCTCTGCCGTGGCCACCTTAGCACACGGAATGAAATGCGCCATCTTGGAGAACAGGTCCACCACCACCAACACTGCCGTCTTGCCCCTTGAGCTGGGCAGATCCGTGACAAAGTCCAGAGCCACCCTTTCCCAAGGTTCGACCGGAGTTTGCAGCGGCTCCAACAGTCCAGCCGGCGGTTTGTGCACCGTCTTTGCCCTCTGGCAAGTGTCACACCTCGCCACGTAGTCTGCGACCTCCCCTCTCATTCCAGGCCACCAGAAATCCCTGGCTACTAATTCCACCGTCTTCTCCTTGCCAAAGTGCCCGGCCGTGGGTGCGTCGTGCAGCTGCTGTAGCACCTTGGCTCGAAGTTCGTCACCCGGCACGTAGATGGCCCCTTTACGGATGAGCAATCCATCTCGTAGCTGGAAACCGTCGGCCGCTGCCTTGCCCCCTCGCACCTCTGCCATCTTCGTTTGTGCGAAGGAGTCCCCCTGCAACGCTCGCCGCACCGCCTCTAGGTTCACGGTCGCCGCGGCGCACGCCCACACTGTCGGTGCAAAGATGTGCATGGCGGCCGCTGGTGTTGCGTCCTCCAGATACTGTGGCTTGCGGGAGAGAGCGTCTGCCATGATGTTGGTGTCCCCCGGGACATACTCTATTCGGAAGTCGAAGTCCGCAAAGAACTCAGCCCAACGTATCTGCCTCTGGTTCAGGAACTGTGCCGTGCGCCAGTGTTCCAGATTCTTGTGGTCCGTGCAAACCTGCACCGTGTGCTTGGCGCCGATCAGAAAGTGCCTCCACGCCTTGAACGCTGCATGAATGGCCAGCAACTCCCTGTCCCATATGGTGTAGTTCTGCTCGGACTTGCTGAGCTTCCTGGAGTAAAACGCTCCCGGCCGCCACACGCCCTGCTGGTCCTTCTGCAGCAGGACCGCCCCCACTGCTCTGTCCGAAGCGTCTGTCTCCACCCTCATCGGCATGCTGGGGTTGACATGAAGCAGCTGCTCTTCCGACGCGAAGAGACGCTTGAGGGCCTGAAAGGACTGCTCCGCCTGCTCTGTCCAGATGAACTTCTTCTTCTTGGAGCTAAGGGTGTCAGTGATGGCCGCCGTCTGCATCGCGAAGCCCTTGATAAACTTGCGATAGAAGTTCGCAAAGCCGACAAACCGTTGGACCTCCTTCCGGTTGCGTGGGCTCTTCCAATCCAACACTGCTCGAACCTTGGCGCTGTCCATGGCGAGCCCCTTGTCAGACAGCTTGTAGCCCAGAAAATCCACCTCCGGCACGTCAAATTGGCACTTCTCCAGCTTGGCGTAGAGCCTGTGTTGCTTTAGCCTGCCCAGCACTTCCTTGACGTGCTTGTCATGTTCTTGCTTCGACTCCGAAAAGATCAGGATGTCATCCAAGAAACAGACGCACGTCTTGTAGAGAAGTCCCGCCAACACGTGATGCATAAATGCTTGAAAAACGTGAGCGCCATTTTGCAGTCCAAAAGGCATAACTCTGTATTCGTAGGTACCCAGTGGCGTGAACATGGCTGTCTTCCACTCATCACCCTCCCGCATGCGAATGAGGTTGTACGCCCCCCGCAGGTCCAACTTGGTGAACACCTTTCCCTTCCGTACCTTCGCCAGGAGGTCGTCGATGCGGGGCATGGGGAAGTCCGACGGCTTGGTCACACTGTTCAAAATCCTGTAATCCACTACGAGTCTTTTTTGGGGCGTGTCTCGCTTCTTAACAAAGAATACAGGACTGCCCCCCGCTGCCTTAGACTCTCGGATGAAACCGCGCTCCAAATTATGATCGATGAAGTCTTTGAGTTCCTGCAGTTCGTCCTCAGACATGGAATACAGCTTCCCTTTAGGCAGCGCCGCCCCCGGCAGCAGGTCAATTTTGCAGTCATATGGTCTGTGAGGGGGTAGCCTGTCCGCCTCCTTCTCGCAGAAAACTTCCAGAAATTCTGCGTACTTGTGGGGAATCGCTTGCAGCGTGCCTAGCAGCAGCTGTGACTCCTCTTCCTCTCCTTCCTGCCTGGGTACGATGCAGTGTTCAGCACAAAAGGAAGAGCCGAAAACCAGCTGCCTCTGGAACCAAGCCATCGTTGGGCTGTGCTTGTCCAGCCAACTCATGCCCAATACAATGGGCGTGTCAGACAGTTGAGTGACGTTGAAGCTGATGACTTCCCTGTGATCTCCAAGTCGCATCACCATTGGTGGCGTCTGCTTCACCACTTGCCCCCCTAGCAGCTCCCTGCCATCCACAGTGACAACCTGCAGGGGCAGTGTGGCCGGCAGCAACTGCACAGCGTGCCTGTCGACAAATTCCTGCCCTATAAAGTCCGCGTTGCTGCCGGAGTCGATGGTGATTGGCACGTCCATGGTGATTCCATTGGGCAGCTGGAGAGATGCTGTGAGCCTCACTACTGGTTTGGGCGGGAGGGGGTTCACTGGCTGTAAAATCTCTGGGGACTGCGTCACTAACACGTCTGGCTGGGCCCCAGTGCCTCTTCCTCCAGCCAGACATCGTCGTTTCCCTGCTGTGGTCCTCCCTGCTGCGTTGCTGCAGTCACCATTGCTGAGGCTGCAGTAAGCTTGTGGGGCCTCTGGGGACACTCTTTCGCCATATGCCCTGGCTGCTCACAGACGTAACACTTCCTGGTCCCTCTAGGAGGCTTCGCCTTCACTGCTGCCGGTGCTAGGGCTCTGGTTGCTGACTGAGCCCTTGCACCTCCAACCTCCATAGGTTCGGCTCCTCCTCCTGGCGGAGGCGTGGATTGCGCCCGTGCTGCTTCTCTGGGAAAGAAGGAGGGGCCCCCGGCTGGTTCGCGCCCTCCACGTCCTTCGTCCTTGCTCCACGGACGTCCTTCCAGCCTCACCCCCACAGCCAGCGCCCTCTGAACGACCTCCTGGGTGGTTCGGGGTCTCTCCCCCCTCGCTATCTCATCTTTAATCGAGTTGTGCAGTCCCTCCCAAAAGAGGTCTCTTACAGGAGCCGAATCTCTGTCCCATTCCAGGGCGCTGACCAAGGCGAAAAAGCGGGCATGATACTGTCTGACGCTGGCCCTCCCTTGTCTCAGCCCATGCACCTCCTTCCGTGCAAGATCAATGTCAATACTTGATAAGAAACACCCATCCATCGCTTTAATAAAGGCATCCGCATTCTGGAGCGCCGGATCGTTATCTCTCCATAAATTGCGCAACCATGCTTTCGCCTCCCCATGCAGATGGGACATGATGAACCCCACTCTCTCCTGTTCATCTCTAAAGTCTTTATGCAACAGTTGCAGTGCGCACAGTACGTCGGCTCTAAAGTTGGGATACTGTTGCAGGTTCCCATCGAAGTGAGAGAGCAGTCCGCCTGTCCGTCTCGCCAACCCAATTCCCTCCTGCCGGGGTGTTTGCTTTGCCAGTACGTCTAACCTGACCTGGAGATCCCTGCAGGCGGCAGCTGCCTCGTCCTCTCTCTTCCTGGATGCGAGAACCTCGGCGTTCAGTTGTGCCACTGCTTTTCTGAGGTCCTCTATCTGCTGCTCAGCCGTCATGTCTCCTGCCGTTCGTGAGCTCGCTAGTGGGCGCCTGTTTCTCTCCCCTCCTCGAGGCTGCAGATGCCCACAATGTAGGAGACGGAGCCTACTGTCAGAGCTGCTTCAAGATCCTAGCTCACAGAGGATCACGCTAGCCAGCGGTCATTAAGTAAAAGTCTTTATTGAATTACAGTTTCCATTCTCACGCTGCTGTCTGCAACTCTACGTCTACTAGCTAGATCGGCGAGGCTCCGTCTGAGTCTCCGCCCCGTGCGCACCAACTTAATATCCTAGCCTTGCTCCACCTTTTCCTCCTGACTGTCCTCCTCTGGGTCCCTCTACCCCCCGGGGCTTCTTCCTTCCGGGATTCTTCTGACGCTGACCCGGACCCTTCTGCCTCCTTGCGCCGGGCTTTAGGACCTGGTTCCCTTTCGGGGCTGCTCACTGCGCCGCCTTCCTCTGCATTTGAACTTGGCGCGCGCGCCCAACCTTCCACTTTCCTCTTAACCGTTTCTTCGCTCCCCGATGGAGGTGTGGCCACTCCTGACTCCTGCCCTCCCTCCTGTGGTGAGCTGCCAGCGCTTCCCCCCTGGCTCCTTTCCTCTTCCCTGCTTCCTGGCGGTGACGCTGGTCCCGATTTCCAGCTGCTCCCCCCTGAGTCTCCTCTGGCTCTATCTTCCTGGGGTGCCTCTCTAGATTCCCCCCTTGCCCTGGCCACTGGTGCTCCTTTCTGTGAATCCTCTGATTCACTGGAAAGACTGGGAGATCTCGGGTCGTCGTCATCACTCATCCTTTCCTCTGTCTCCTCCCCTTCGCTCTCTGTTTCCTCCCTTGCCCGTGCCTCTGCACCTAAACCCCTGACAGCTATGATTGGGCTTATTTCAAATAAGTGTTTTTGGGGTTACAATGCACATTCAACCAAAAATCGCAGAGCGAAATGTATGTTATCAGCCCAAATCAAGCATGGGTGTTTTGGTTCATCTCAATTGAAAGAGGGAGAAGAAGCTTGGATTGCACTTGGTTTTCATTCACCCACAAATAGAAAATCGAAGTATCATAAGCATAATCCACAAAAAACAGGTTGTTTTGGGTTCCGTCTACATAGAAAGAAGAATCTTGGATTTCGCTTAATAAAAAGTATTGTTCTTTGGTGTTAATGCACATTTACCCCAAAATGGCAAAGTGAATGTTATGCGACCAAAATAAAGAAACACCATTCCTCTTCCATATACTTCTTCCAGAAGACGAATAAGCTTCGAGAGGGCTTATTTGAATTTGCATGGTGTTTTTTGGGTTTGCACTAGAATCACACAACCAAAGCAAAAAGAATGCACATTCAACCCAAAATCGCAGTGAAATGTTTGTTATCAGCCAAAATCAACCATAGGTGTTTAAGTTAATCTCAATCGAAAGAGGACAAATAAGCTTGGATTGCATTTCGGTATTCATTTACCCACAAACTGCAAATCGAAGTGTCATAAGCATAAACAAAGCAAAACAGGTTGTTTTGGAAACCATCTGCATAGAAAGAAGAATCTTGGATTGCGCTTATTTCAAAGTCGTGTTCTTTGGTTCTAATGTACATTGACCCACAAATCGCCAAGTGAGTGTAATGAGCCTAAAATAACAAAACGCCATATTTCCGCAATCAACCATGTTTATGTTTATCTCAATAGAAAGAGAACGAATAAGCTTGGATTGCTCTTTCGGTGTTCATTCACCCACAAGCTGCAAAGCAAAGTGTCATAAGCATAAACAACGCAAAACAGGTTGTTTTGGTTTCCATCTACATAGAAAGAAGAATCTTGGATTTCGCTTATTTCAAAATCGTGTTCTTTGGAGTTAATGCATATTTACCCAGAAATCGCAGTGTAGGTAATGAGACCAAAATAACAAAACGACATATTTCCGCTTCCATATGAGTAGAAAGAAGACGAATAAGCTTCGATTGGGCTTATTTCAATTCATAGAATCATAGAATCATAGAAATTAGCGTGGTGTTTTTTGGGTGTGCACCAGAATCACAAAACCAAAGCAAAAAGGTCTTTTGGTTAACATAAGCTTCGATTAGGCTTATTTCAATTCATAGAATCATAGAATCATAGTTGAAATTAGCGTGGTGTTTTTTAGGGTGTGCACCAGAATCACACAATCAAAGCAAAAAGGTCTTTTGGCTAACATCTGCATATTGGATTTCGCTTATTAAAAAGTAGTGTTCTTTGGTGTTGTCAGGGGTTCAGGAGCAGAGACGCAGAGAAGGGAGGAGACAGAGAGTGAGGGGGAGGAATACGAAGGAAAGATGAGTGGGGATGACGAACCGAGATCGCCGAGCTTATCCAGTGAGTCCGAGGATTCCCAGAAGGGAGCGCCAGCGGTCAGAGCAAGGGGGGAAAGCAGGGGGACACCCCAGGAAGAAGGGTCCAGAGAGGAATCAGAGAGCAGCAGTTGGAGATCGGGACCCACGTACCCAGCCGGGAGCAGCGGGGAGAAAGGGGACCAGATATCAGGTTCCGGAGGCTTTCAGAAGGAGGGAGGGCATGAGTCAGGAGTAGTCACGCCCACCTCGGGGAGCGACGAAACGATCAAGAGGAAGGTTGAGAGTTGGGCGCGCGCGCCAAGTTCAAATGTAGCGGAAGCTGGCGCAGTAAGCAGCCCAGAGAGTGAGCCAGGTCCCAAAGCCCGCCGCAAGGAGGCGGAAGGGTCAGGGGGGGTCCGAGTCAGAAGAGAGTAGGAAAGAAGAGACCCCGGGGGGCAGAAGGACCCAGAGACGGAAGGAAAGGCGCAGGAGGTGGAGCAAGGCTAGGGTATTAAGCTGGTGTGCTAGAGGCGGAGACTCAGACGGGTCTTCGCCGGTCTGACCTAGAAGAAGTAGGGCTGCACGTTGCAGTTTGGAAATGGAACCTGTAATCCAATAAAGACTCTATTAACCTGAACGCTGGCTAACGTGGTCCTATGTGAGCTGGGACTGAGTGGCAGCCCTGACAGGTGTTAATGCACATTTACCCAAAAATCACAAAGTGAATGTAATGCGACCAAACTAAAGAAACACCATATTTCCGCTTCCACATGGGTAGAAAGAAGACGAATAAGCTTCGAGAGGGCTTATTTGAATTTGCATGGTGTTTTTTGGGTGTATACCAGAATCACCCCCAAAAAAAGCAATAAAGTTCTATCTACGTAGGAGGAAGATAAAAACGCTCTGATTGGGATTATTTCAAATAGGTGTTTTTGGGGTTAGAATGCACATTCAACCAAAAATCGCAGAGCGAAATGTTTGTTATCAGCCCAAATCAAGCATAGACGTTTTAGTTAATCTCAATAGAAAGAGGACGAATAAGCTTGGATAGCTCCTTAGGTGTTCATTCACCCACAAATTCCAAAGCAGAAAGAAAGCAAAACATTTTGTTTTGGTTTCCATCTACATAGAAAGAGGAATCTTGGATTTCGCTTATTTCAAACCCAGAACACCTTTTTGCTTTGGTTAGGTAATTCTGGTGCACACCCAAAAAACACCACGCTAATTTCAACTCTATGATTCTATGAATTGAAATAAGCCCAATCGAAGCTTATTCGTCTTCTTTCTACCTGTTTTGCGTTGTTTATGCTTATGACACTTTGCTTTGCAGCTTGTGGGTGAATGAACAACGAAAGAGCAATCCAAGCTTATTCGTTCTCCTTCTATTGAGATGAACATAAACACCTATGGTTGATTTGGGCTGATAACAAACATTTCGCTCAGTGATTTTTTTGTTGAATGTGCATTCTAACCCCAAAACAGCTATTTGAAATAATCTAAATTAGAGCGTTTTTATCTTCTTCCTACGTAGATAGGACGCAAAATACTTTATTGCTTTCTTTGGGGGTGATTCTGGTATACACCCAAAAAAGACCATGCAAATTCAAATAAGCCCTCTCGAAGCTTATTCGTCTTCTTTCTACGCAAATGGAAGCGGAAATATGGCGTTTTGTTATTTTGGTCTCATTACATACACTTTGCGATTTCAGGGTAAATGTGCATTAACACCAAAGAGCACGACTTTGAAATAAGCGAAATCCAAGATTCTTCTTTCTATGTAGATGGAACCGAAAACCTGTTTTGCTTTCTTTAGGCTTATTACACTTTGCTTTGTTATTTGTGGGTGAATGAACACCGAAAAAGCAATCCAAGCTTATTCGTCCTCTTTCTATTGAGATTAACTAAAACACCTATGCTTGATTTGGGCTGATAAAAAACATTTGCGATTTTTGGTTAAATGTGCATTCTAACCCAAAAAACACCAGTTTGAAATAAGCCCAATGAGAGCGTTATCATCTTCTTTTTATGTAGATTGAACCCAGAACACCTTTTTGCTTTGGTTAGGTGACACCACGCTAATTTCAACTATGATTCTATGATTCTATGAATTGAAATAAGCCCAATCGAAGCTTATTCGTCTTCTTTCTACTCATATGGAAGCGGAAATATGTCGTTTTGTAATTTTGGTCTCATTACCTACACTGCGATTTCTGGGTAAATATGCATTAACTCCAAAGAACACGATTTTGAAATAAGCGAAATCCAAGATTCTTCTTTCTATGTAGATGGAAACCAAAACAACCTGTTTTGCTTTGTTTATGCTTATGACACTTTGCTTTGCAGCTTGTGGGTGAATGAACACCGAAAGAGCAATCCAAGCTTATTCGTTCTCTTTCTATTGAGATAAACAAACACTTATGGTTGATTTGGGCTGATAACAAACATTTGGCTCTGTGATTTTTTGTTGAATGTTCATTCTAACCCCAAAAACAGCTATTTGAAATAAGCCCAATCAGAGCGTCTTCATCTTCTTTCTACGTAGATGGAACGCAAAACACCTTATTGCTTTGTTTGGGGGTGATTCTGGTGCTCACCCAAAAAACACCATATAAATTCCAACTATGATTCTATGATTCTATGAATTGAAATAAGCCCAATCGAAGCTTATTCGTCTTCTTTCTACGCATATGGTTGCGGAAATATGGCGTTTTGTTATTTTGGTCTCATTACATACTTTGCGATTTCTGGGTATAAGTGCATTAATACCAAAGAACACGACTTTGAAATAAGCGAAATCCAAGATTCTTATTTCTATGTAGATGGAACCGAATACAACCTGTTTTGCTTTCTTTAGGCTTATTACACTTTGCTTTGTTATTTGTGGGTGAATGAACACCGAAAGAGCAATCCAAGCTTATTCGTTCTCTTTCTATTGAGATGAACTTAAACACCTATATGGTTGATTTTGGCTGATAAAAAACATTTCACTCTGCGATTTTTGGTTGAATGTGCATTCTTTTTGCTTTGGTTGTGTGATTCTAGTGCAAACCCAAAAAACACCCTGTGAATTGAAATAAGCCTCGAAGCTTATGCGTCTTCTTTCTCCGCATATGGAAGCGGAAATATGGTGTTTTGTGATTTTAGGCTCATTACACTCACTTGGCGATTTGTGGGTCAATGTACATTAGAACCAAAGAACACGACTTTGAAATAAGCGCAATCCAAGATTCTTCTTTCTATGTAGATGGTATCCAAAACAACCTGTTTTGCTTTGTTTATGCTTATGACACTTCGATTTGCAGTTTGTGGGTCAATGAATACCGAAATGCAATCCAAGATTATTTGTCCTCTTTCGATTGAGATTAACTTAAACACCTATGGTTGATTTTGGCTGATAACAAACATTTCACTGCGATTTTGGGTTGAATGTGCATTCTTTTTGCTTTGGTTGTGTGATTCTAGTGCAAACCCAAAAAACACCATGCAAATTCAAATAAGCCCTCTCGAAGCTTATTCGTCTTCTGGAAGAAGTATATGGAAGAGGAATGGTGTTTCTTTATTTTGGTCGCATTACATTCACTTTGCCATTTTGGGGTAAATGTGCATTAACACCGAAGAACAATACTTTTTATTAAGCGAAATCCAATATTCTTCTTTCTATGTAGACGGAACCCAAAACAACCTGTTTTGCGTTGATTATGCTTATGATACTTCGATTTTCTATTTGTGGGTGAATGAAAACCGAGTGCAATCCAAGCTTCTTCTCCCTCTTTCAATTGAGATGAACCAAAACACCCATGCTTGATTTGGGCTGATAACATACATTTCGCTCTGCGATTTTTGGTTGAATGTGCATTGTAACCCCAAAAACACTTATTTGAAATAAGCCCAATCAGAGCGTTTTCATCTTCTTCCTATGTAGATGGAATCCAGAAGACCTTTCTGCTTTGGTAGTGTGATTCTGGTGCAAACAGAAGGGGAGGGAAACGGGCGGAAGAGCCTGTGCTGCCGCCATCTTGGGCGAGGGCTGGGGGTACCCGGAAGGAGGTGCCACCGGAGGAGAGGCAAGCCGACAGGAAGGGGAGGGAAACGGGCGGAAGAGCCTGTGCTGCCGCCATCTTGGGCGAGGGCAGGGGGTACCCGGAAGGAGGTGCCACCGGAGGAGAGGCAAGAGGACAGGAAGGGGAGGGAAACGGGCGGAAGAGCCTGTGCTGCCGCCATCTTGGGCGAGGGCAGGCGTACCGGAAGAAGGTGCCACCGGAGGAGAGGCAAGCGGACAGGAAGGGGAGGGAAACGGGCGGAAGAGCCTGTGCTGCCGCTATCTTGGGCGAGGGCAGGGGTACCGGAAGGAGGTGCCACCGGAGGAGAGGCAAGCTGACAGGAAGGGGAGGGAAACGGGCGGAAGAGGCGCTGCGACCTTGGGCCAGCAGAGACGTGCCGAGCCAGGCTGGCCCTCTCTCTTTCTCCCGCCCACTCTCTCTCGACCCCGCTCTCCCCAGGGGGCAGCCCTGCCCCCCGCCCCGCCCTCACCTGCCTTTCTCCCCTAGTGGCCTTCCTCTCGTGCCCCTTGGCGGAGGGATGGGGCGGGTGGGCCGCGGAAGTTTATATACAAGAATATACATACCTAGATATAGGTGTCCGTTTGTAAATAAATAAAAATAAAACGGATATATGTATATGTGTGTGTATATATGCAGTGCTTCTTATCTAAAAAAAATGATTGGGGGTACTCTCATTTTGACTCAAGAAAATCGCCATTTTTTAGTTCAAACCGGGAAAAATAAATACAGTAAATGGACAAAAGTACATTCACAAAATGTTTTATGCATTCCTCTGTGCCCCCCCCCCGAAAAAAGCACTGTATATGTTCTGCCAAGGGCAGGGTTATTTCTGGATCTGGAGCCAATAAGCACACCAGTGGATGAAGAATAAGCAATGCTTTATTTGCATAAGGTTTTTTTTGTTTTTTTTAATAATAAATTTTATTGATTTTCCATGCAATTATAAATTTTTATCCAAAATACAACAAATTATCTCCTTTTTTGAACTTCCTTCAGCGTCTCTGATAATCATCCATATTTATAACTTTAATTACACATTCCCTTCTTTCGTATTGCCATTATACCTCCCTTCCCCCACTATTTCATATTAACAATATTTCTCTATTTTTACAGTGCCTCTTGAAATCCCACTAGAGTTGTGTTCACGCCGCATACGTTTTTCAGATAATCTACGAACTTTCCCCAGTCTTCAATGAACTTTTGGTCTTTGGTGTATCTGATTTTCCCAGTTAATTTGTCCAATTCCGCATAATCTGTCAATTTCAGTCTCCATTCTTTTATCGTCGGTATTTCCTCTTGCTTCCATTTCTGGGCCAACAAGATTCTGGCTGCCGTTGCTGCATATTGAAAGAGTTTACAGTCTTTTCTTCTTATGTCCTTTCCTAAGATCTCTAAAAGAAAAGAAAAGCCTCCGTTTTTTTTGCAAAAGTCAGTGGCGTAGCGTGGGTTGTCAGCACCCGGGGCAAGGCAAGTAATTTGCGCCCCCTAACCCGTGGATTTGCGCCCCCTAACCCTAACCCCCAGATGTTGCGCCCGGTGCGGCCGGCCCCCCCTGCACCCCCCACGCTACGCCACTGGCAAAAGTATATCTTAACAGTTTTTTCATTTTATTGTATATCATTTCCCAAAAGCTTTTCACTTTCTTATTCCCACCACACATGAAAGAACGGCCCTTCTTTTTCTTTACATTTCCAACATTTGTTACACGTCTTATACATCTTTGCTAACTTTACAGGTGTGATGTACCATCTGTAAAGCATTTTCATAACATTTTCTTTCAGTGCCGTGCATGCAGTAAATTTTATATTCTCTTTCCACAATTTTTCCCATTCATCAAATTGAATATTATACCCAAAATCTTTGGCCCACTGTATCATTACCGATTTAACCTCTTCATCTTTCGTATGCCATTCCAACAATATCTTATACATTTTTGACCGAGTTTTATATTAATTGTTTATTATGTCTATTTGAGATTTAGATTCTTTTTCTACATAACCCCTTTCTTTTAAGTCTTTTTTAAACATTTCGTTTACTTGAAAGTAATGCAACCAATCATATACATAATCTTTAACTTGTTCAAATGGTTTCAATTTCCATTTTCCTCCTTCTTTAATTACCAATTCACCATATGTACTCCAATTACCTCTCATATTAATTTTCTTAACACTCATTACCTCCAGCGGAGATAGCCAATAAGGGACTTTTGGCTCCAATATATTTTTGTATCTATCCCATACTTCTATTAAAGAACTCCTGAAAATGTGGTTTCCCGCTCAGGCTTGTGCGATTTTGAATATGACACCTGAAGCTGGAGGATGCCCCACGGCGACTGGTGGAGCTGGGATTGGGCTGAGGTGGGTGATGAAGGTGGGGCTCACACAAGGCACCCCTAAGTGTCCGGGTCAGGAGGGATGACCATTGAGTGCCTCCAGCTCACAACCCTGTGTGGTGGGCTGAGGGGATGGGAATGAATCATCCCAATAACAATTTACACCCTGCTGGGTGTGAACGGAGCTGATTCAGCCCTCTCTTTCTCTCCCGATAAGTATTTTCTATTTTCTAGGGTGCTAGTCTCCGTCCAGGTGGGCGCCGTGCCACCCGCCTCGCAAGCGAGACTCTTCCGCTACCACTACCAGCTTTCCAGGGAGAAAGTGGCAAGTCAGGGTTTGCTTGGGCCAATGGAACTCCCTGCAAAGGAAGAGCCTCCAGCACTTGAATCCACTGCCCACCTGACTCTTCTTTTCATCTCTCAGCTGGCACCGAGTTCTGGTTGGGCCTGGCAAGAGGAGAAGCTTCTGGTCGACAGCGGTGGCAAGTTTCAGGCAAGCCTTTTCAGAAAGTGTCAGGGCTGCCACTCAGTCCCAGCTCACATAGGACCACGTTAGCCAGCGTTCAGGTTAAAAGAGTCTTTATTGGATTACAGGTTCCATTTCCAAACTGCAACGTGCAGCCCTACTTCTTCTAGGTCAGACCGGCGAAGACCCATCTGAGTCTCCGCCTCTAGCACACCAGCTTAATACCCTAGCCTTGCTCCACCTCCTGCGCCTTTCCTTCCGTCTCTGGGTCCTTCTGCCCCCCCGGGTCTCTTCTTTCCTACTCTCTTCTGACGCGGACCCCCCTGACCCTTCCGCCTCCTTGCGGCGGGCTTTGGGACCTGGCTCACTCTCTGGGCTGCTTACTGCGCCAGCTTCCGCTACATTTGAACTTGGCGCGCGCGCCCAACTCTCAACCTTCCTCTTGATCGTTTCGTCGCTCCGCGAGGTGGGCGTGACTACTCCTGACTCATGCCCTCCCTCCTTCTGAAAGCCTCCGGAACCCGATATCTGGTCCCCTTTCTCCCCGCTGCTCCCGGCTGGGTACGTGGGTCCCGATCTCCAACTGCTGCTCTCTGATTCCTCTCTGGACCCTTCTTCCTGGGGTGTCCCCCTGTTTTCCCCCCTTGCTCTGACCGCTGGCGCTCCCTTCTGGGAATCCTCGGACTCACTGGATAAGCTCGGCGATCTCGGTTCGTCATCCCCACTCATCTTTCCTTCGTATTCCTCCCCCTCGCTCTCTGTCTCCTCCCTTCTCTGCGTCTCTGCTCCTGAACCCCTGACAGAAAGTTTGGGGGCTGTGGGACTGCCTGCCACTGGAGTTGCTATAATAATGAATTTTCCTTATGTTATTCCTGTTAAACTCCTTTTAAAGGTGACAGTGTTTGTCCACTTTTGGGACTGCCTGCCACTGGATGCCCTATAAAGATATGGGGCTTTTCAGCATGAAAAAGAAATCCCAATGACCCCTTTGGGACTCACTGCTACAGTGCCGGGGGGGCTTTGGAACTCCCTGCCACTTTGAAATGCCTCTCTGGGCGAGGCGTTCAGCAGGTGGTGGGTTCGAATTCCTCCCTGGCAGGAATGCAGACTTAAAGCTGCTAGTCTGAACCCGTGTCTTGCGGTGGACAACATAGCGTACGCAGCCGGAGGTGGGTGCGAGGAGCAGTGCCAGGGGAGCAGCAAGGAAGGTGAAGAAGCCCAGCAATTGGTGGATCCAGGGTTTGAGAGACAGTATTTTTGCACGGCTTCTTTCCGGCCAGAGCAAAGAAAAGTGACCATGAGAGTAGAGATAATTTATTAAATTTATCTGCTTTATCTGGTTCAATAATTATAATAATCATAATTATTATTTAATTATTGTCAGGGGTTCAGGAGCAGAGGCACAGGAAAGGGAGGAAACAGAGAGTGAGGGGGAGGAACCCGAAGGAAATATGAGCGATGACAGCGGCCCCAGATCTCTGAGTCTTTCCAGTGAATCGGAAGATTCACAGAAAGGGGCACCAGTGGTCAGAGCAAGGGGGGCGCCTAGGGGGACACCCCAGGAAGAAGGGACCAGAGGGGACTCAGAGAGCAGCAGTTGGAAATCGGGACCAGCTTCCCCACCAGAGCGCAGTAGGGGGGAGGGGTCCCAGGTATCGGGATCTGGCGGCTCGCCGCAAGCGGGAGGGCATGAGTCAGGATTGGCCACACCTCCATCGGGGAGCGAGGAAACGGTCAAGAGGAAGGTTGAAGGCTGGGCGTGCGCACCAAGTTCAAATACACAGGAAGGCAGCACAGTAAGCAGCCCGGATAGGGAGCCAGGTCCTAAAGCCCGCCGCAAGGAGGGAGAAGAGTCCGGGGGGGTCAGCGTCAGAAGAGTCCAGGAAGGAAGAGGCCACGGGGGGTAGAGGGACCCAGAGGAGGAAGGAAAGACGGAAGAGGTGGAGCAAGGCTAGAGTATTAAGTTGGTGTACAGGAGGCGGAGACTCAGACGGAGCTTCGCCGGTCTAGCTTCTAAGACGTAGAGCTGCGCGCTGCGGCTTGGAAATTGAAACTGTAACTCAATAAAGACCTTTGTACAGTACTGCCGGCTAGCGTGGTCCTCTGTGAGCTGGGACCTGGAAGCGGCTCTGACAGTAAGCTCCGTCTCCCTTTTGTACCAAAAGCCTCGCAGCGTGAGTGGGCGCAGCGAGGGGTGAAGATTGGTGCTTCGCGAGCTCACGAAAGTCGGACGAGATGAATAGTGAACAGCAGATAGCAGCCCTGCAAAACGCAGTGACACAACTAAACGCCGAGATACTCGCATCCAGGAAGAGGGAGGAGGAAGCGGCTGCCGCCTACAGGGATCTCCAGATCAGGTTGGAAGTGCTTACAAAGCAGGGGCAACCGGGACCCAAATCGGAGGGAATGGGCTGGAGAGAAGAGGAGGCAGCCTTGTATCTCATTTCGATTGGAATTTACAGCAGTACCCCAACTTCCGAGCAGATGTGCAGTTTGCGCTGCAACTGCTGGACAAAGACTTTAGAGATGAGCAAGAGAAGGTGGGGTTTATTTTATTCCATTTGCATGGAGACGCTAAAGCGTGGCTGCGCAATCTGTGGAGAGATCAGGATCCGGCGCTCCGAAGTGCGGATGCCTTCATTAAAGCGACGGATTCGTGTTTTTTATCAAATATAGACGTTGATATCGCCAGAAAAGAGATACATGGGCTGAAACAAGGGAGGGCCAGTGTGAGGCAGTATCATTCCCACTTTTTTGCACTGGTCAGTGCCCTGGAATGGGACAAAGATTCAGCTCCAGTCAGAGACCTTTTCTGGGAAGGGTTGAACAGTGCGGTAAAAGACGAAATTGCGCAGGGGGAGAGACCCCGGAGCACTCAGGAGATCGTTCAGAGGGCGCTGACGATTGGGGTGCGTCTAGAAGAACGTCCATGGAGCAGAGACGAAGGGCGTGGAGGACGCGAGTCGGCAAGAGCGCCTTCCTTCTTTCCCAGGGATGCAGCGCGTGCGCACGCCACGCCTCCGCCAGGAGGAGGAGGGGAACCTATGGAGGTTGGAGGCGCCAGGGCTCAGTCAGCAACCAGAGCCCTAGCACCGGGAGCAGTCAAAGCGAAGCCTCCTAGAGGGAACAGGAAGTGCTACCTCTGTGACAGTCCTCAGCACATGGCGAAAGAGTGTCCCCAGAGGCTCCACAAGCACACTGCAGCCTCCGCGACGGTAACAGAAGCAACTCAGCAGAGAGAACCACAGCAGGGAAACGACGGAGTCTGGCTGGAAACAGAGGCACTGGGGCCCAGCCAGACGAGTCAGTGAAGCAGTCCCCAGAGATTTTGCAGCCCACAGACCCCCTCCCGCCCAGACCAGTAGTGCAGCTCACCGCATCGCTCCAGCTACCCAATGGACTTACAATGGAAGTGCCAATTACCATTGACTCTGGTAGCAACACAGACTTTATAGGACAGGATTTCATCGAGCAGCACAATATAACGCTACTGCCAGCCACGCTGCCCCTGAAGGTTGTCACGGTGGATGGCAGGGAATTGCTAGGGGGGCAGGTGGTGAAGCAAACGCCACCGATGGTGATGCAAATTGGAAATCACAGGGAAGTCATCAGCTTTAATGTCACCCAACTGTCGGACACGCCTGTAGTATTGGGCATGAGTTGGCTGGACAGGCACAGTCCAACGTTGGCTTGGTACCAGCGGCAACTAACTTTCGGCTCCCCTTACTGTGCAGAACACTGCATCCTGCCCAGACCGGAGGGGGAAGAAGAGGACACACAGCTGCAATTAGGCACGCTGCAAGCAGTGCCCCACAAGTACGCAGAATTTTTGGAGGTTTTCTGCGAGAAGGAGGCGGACAAGCTGCCTCCCCACAGGCCCTATGACTGCAAGATTGACCTCCTGCCAGGGGTGATGCTGCCGACAGGGAAACTGTATTCCATGTCTGAAGATGAGCTGCAGGAACTCAGGGAGTTCATAGATCATAATTTGGAGCGCGGGTTCATCCGGGAGTCCAAGGCAGTGGGGGGCAGTCCTGTATTCTTTGTGAGGAAGAAGGACACGCCCCCAAAAAGACTTGTGGTGGACTATAGGATTTTGAACTCGAAAACCAAGCCCACGGCTTTCCCCATGCCCAAGATCGACGACCTCCTCGCGACGGTGCGCAAAGGACGCGTGTTCACCAAGTTGGATCTGCGAGGGGCGTACAACCTTATTCGCATACGGGAGGGCGACAAGTGGAAGACGGCCATGTTCACGCCCCTGGGCACCTACGAATACAGAGTTATGCCGTTTGGATTACAAAATGGCTCCCACTGTTTTCAAGCTTTCATGCATCATGTGTTAGCGGGGCTCCTCTACAAGAAGTGTGTCTGCTTCCTGGACGACATCCTGATATTTTCAGAATCACAGGAGTTTCACGACAGAGACGCCAAGGAAGTTCTGCAAAGGCTACAGGAGCATAGACTGTACGCCAAGCTGGAGAAGTGCCAGTTCGACATGACGGAGGTGGATTTCCTGGGCTACAAGTTGTCGGACAAGGGGCTAGCCATGGACAGCGCCAAGGTTCGTGCAGTGTTGGACTGGAAGAGCCCGTGCAGCCGGAAGGAGGTCCAGCGGTTTGTCGGCTTTGCTAACTTCTATCGCAAGTTCATCAAGGGGTTCGCGATGCAGACAGCGGCCATTACCGACACGCTCAGCCAAAGAAGAAGAAGTTCATCTGGACGGAGCAGGCGGAGCAGTCCTTTCGGAAACTCAAGCGCCTCTTCTCGTCCGAAGAGCAGCTACTGCATGTAAATCCCGGCAAACCGATGAGGGTTGAAACAGACGCCTCAGGCAGGGCCGTGGGAGCAGTCCTGTTGCAGCAAGACCCGCATGGGGATTGGAGGCCGTGCGCCTTCTACTCCAGGAAGCTCAGCAAGTCGGAGCAGAACTACACCATCTGGGACAGGGAGTTGCTTGCCATTCATGCAGCATTCAAGGCGTGGAGGCACTTCCTGATCGGAGCCAAACACACAGTGCAGGTCCGCACGGACCATAAGAATCTGGAGTACTGGCGCACGGCGAGGTTCCTGAACCAGAGACACATACGTTGGGCGGAGTTCTTTGCGGAACTTCGACTTCAGGATAGAGTACGTCCCAGGTGACAACAACGTCATGGCGGATGCACTGTCCAGGAAGCCGCAATACCTCGAGGAGGCGACGCCAGCGGCGGCCAAGCACATTTTCGCACCAGAAGCATGGGCGTGCGCTTCGACAACCGTAGACCTGGATGCTGTACGTCGCGCGCTGCAGGAAGACTCCTTCGCACGAGCGAAGATGGAGGAGGTGCACAGGGGCACGGCGAAGGGCGATGAGTTCCAGATACGCGAAGGGTTGCTCATCCGCAAAGGGGCCCTCTACGTGCTGGGAGACGAACTCCGCGCTAAGGTACTGCAGCAGTTGCACGACGCACCCACCGCCGGGCACTTTGGCACTGAGAAGACGACAGAATTAGTCGCCAGAGACTTCTGGTGGCCCAAGATGCGGGGAGAAGTCGCGGATTACGTCGCGAGGTGCGACACCTGCCAGAGGGCTAAGACAGTGCATAAACCGCCGGCGGGACTGCTGGAACCGCTGCAAACTCCGCTCGAACCGTGGGAGAGGGTGGCCCTGGACTTTGTCACGGATCTGCCCAGCTCGAGGGGCAAGACAGCAGTGCTAGTGGTGGTGGACATGTTCACCAAAATGGCACATTTCATTCCGTGTGCGAAAGTGGCCACGGCGGAACAGACCGCCAAACTGTTCATAGATCACGTGTTCAAGGTTCACGGTCTGCCACGGTCTATACTGTCCGACCGGGGGCGACAGTTCATCTCGAACTTCTGGCAGAAGCTGATGGGCATCCTGAATGTCAAGATCAACCTAGCGTCGGCGAGACACCCGCAGACCAACGGACAAGCGGAGCGGGTCAATGCCATCATGCAGCAGTACCTGAGATGTTACGCAAATCAGCAGCCTGCAACGTGGGTGGACTACCTGCCACTCGCCGAGTTCGCCTACAACAACACGAAGCACGTGTCCACGGGGGTGACGCCGTTCTTCGCCAACAATGGGAGGCATCCCAGAACCTTCCCGGGACTACAGAGAGTGGGGGAGGGGGAGCCACAGGCAGCGGACGTCTTCGCGTCAGAGTTGCAGGAGGTCCACGAACAGCTTCGAAGGCAGTTAGAGCTAGCTAAGCACGCATACAAACTGCAGGCTGACAGACACAGGAGGGTTGGGGAAGAAATACAGGTGGGAGACTGGGTTTGGTTGGCAGCCCAGGCAGTGCCGGCCAGATCATTAGCGAAAAAGAAGCTCGGACATAAGCAGCTAGGGCCCTACCAAGTCGAGGCACAGATCAATCCGGTGGCTTTCCGGCTGACGCTTCCGGAGGGATCCAGGATGCATCCGGTTTTCCATAGGTCAGTACTCACTCCCTACAAGGCACCTCACAGATTTCAGGAGCCAGGGACGGCACCGAGCCCGCTCAGGGAAAGGACCACGCAGGGGGGGTCGCCAGAGGGGGAGCCCATCAACGAGGTCACAGAGATTTTAGACTCAAGATGGGGGGAAGAGGGAGTAGAATACCTTCTCGCCAGAGAGGGCACCTCAGCCAGTGCCAACAGCTGGGTGCCGGGCTACGCTTTGGAGGAACCTCTGCTCAAAGACGAGTTTCATGCCCTCTTCCCACACAGCCCCATGCCAGCCGAGTTTTTCGACGACTGGCTTTTCACACCCACGCTTTCAGCCAGCACGTTCCAGGGGTTCGACTCGGACGAGGAACCGGCACTGGACACACGTTCCCCGGAGGGGTCACCCTCGGGATCTGCCTCAGAACCCTCGTATTGGTGGGATGATCGACCAGAGGAGCAGTGGCGCAGGAAATGGCTGGAGGGTCCCGGGCGAGCAACGTACCCAGAAGAGACCGAGGGAGAGACGGACATGGACGTGTTCAGGGAGGACCTTGGGTTCGAGCACGGCGGCACAGAGATGGAATCAGAGGAGATCGAGGTCGGCGAGGGCAAGGAGGAAGAGCAGGACTTATCCAGTTGGATGTACGCCACGGGAAACGAACTGTATCTGGCACTCACCCCCATAACAACGGAGCACCCAGCACCCACACCTGAAGGAGGGGAGGGGGGAAAGGGGGGCTTCGAGGGGGGATGGATGTCAGGGGTTCAGGAGCAGAGGCACAGGAAAGGGAGGAAACAGAGAGCGAGGGGGAGGAATCCGAAGGAAATATGAGCGATGACAGCGGCCCCAGATCTCTGAGTCTTTCCAGTGAATCGGAAGATTCACAGAAAGGGGCGCCAGTGGTCAGAGCAAGGGGGGCGCCTAGGGGGACACCCCAGGAAGAAGGGACCAGAGGGGACTCAGAGAGCAGCAGTTGGAAATCGGGACCAGCTTCCCCACCAGAGCGCAGTAGGGGGGAGGGGTCCCAGGTATCGGGATCTGGCGGCTCGCCGCAAGTGGGAGGGCATGAGTCAAGATTGGCCACACCTCCATCGGGGAGCGAGGAAACGGTCAAGAGGAAGGTTGAAGGCTGGGCGTGCGCGCCAAGTTCAAATACACAGGAAGGCGGCACAGTAAGCAGCCCGGATAGGGAGCCAGGTCCTAAAGCCCGCCGCAAGGAGGGAGAAGAGTCCGGGGGGTCAGCGTCAGAAGAGTCCAGGAAGGAAGAGGCCACGGGGGGTAGAGGGACCCAGAGGAGGAAGGAAAGACGGAAGAGGTGGAGCAAGGCTAGAGTATTAAGTTGGTGTACAGGAGGCGGAGACTCAGACGGAGCTTCGCCGGTCTAGCTTCTAAGACGTAGAGCTGCGCGCTGCGGCTTGGAAATTGAAACTGTAACTTAATAAAGACTTTTGTACAGTACTGCCGGCTAGCGTGGTCCTCTGTGAGCTGGGACCTGGAAGCGGCTCTGACAATTATATATTCTAATTTTAATAATTACAATTACAATAAGAAAAGTAATCAAAATTACAATAAGAAAAATTGCAATCATTATTATAATTATAATCACGATAGCAATTTTTCTTTCTAAACACACAGACACAGGTAGAAGCCCAGAATGGTAGAGCTAGAAGGGACCCTGGTGGTCATCCAGTCCAATCCCCTGCAATGCACACACAGGCACCTACTAATGGATTCTTTCTGCCCCCAGGGAGCAGAGCCCCCACCCTGCCTTGCGGGGTGCCGTCACTTTGCATTTGTAGGACCGGGTCTGGATTGCGGAGCTGCCCGTTGGTGGGAGAATGAACACCGAAAGAGCAATCCAAGCTTATTTGTCCTCTTTCTATTAACTAAAACACCTATGCTTGATTTGGGCTGATAACATTTCGCTCTGTGATTTTTGGTTGAATGTGCATTCTAACCCCAAAAACAGCTATTTGAAATAAACCCAATCAGAGCGTTTTCATCTTCTTTCTACGTAGATGGAACGCAAAACACCTTATTGCTTTGTTTGGGGGTGATTCTGGTGCTCACCCAAAAAACAACATGTAAATTCCAACTATGATTCTATGAATTGAAATAAGCCCAATCGAAACTTATTCCTCTTCTTTCTACGCATATGGATGCGGAAATATGGCTGTCAGAGCTGCTTCAAGATCCTAGCTCACAGAGGATCACGCTAGCCAGCGGTCATTAAGTAAAAGTCTTTATTGAGTTACAGTTTCCATTCCCAAGCTGCTGCGTGCAACTCTACGTCTAATGGCTAGATCGGCGAAGCTCCGTCTGAGTCTCCGCCCCTTGTGCACCAACTTAATATCCTAGCCCTGCTCCACCTTTTCCGCCTGACTGTTCTCCTCTGGGTCCCTCTGCCCCCCGTGGTCTCTTCCTTCCGGGATTCTTCTGACGCCGACCCCCCGGAACTCCCTGTCTCCTTGCGCCGGGCTTTAGGACCTGGCTCCATTTCCTGGCTGCCTACTGCGTCACTTTCCTGTGCATTTGAACTTGGCGCGCGCGCCCAACCTTCCACTTTCCGTCTGACCGTTTCTTCGCTCCCCGATGGAGGTGTGGCCACTCCTGACTCGTGCCCTCCCCCCTGTTGCGAGCTGCCAGCGCTTGATCTCTGGCGCTCTTCCTCTTCCCTGCTCTCTGGCTGTGACGCTGGTCCCGATTTCCACCTGCTCTCCTCTGAGTCCCCGCTGGCTCTATCTTCCTGGGGTGTCCCCCTAGGCTCCCCCCTTGCCCTGGCCACTGGTGCTCCTTTCTGTGAATCTTCTGATTCACTGGAAAGACTCGGAGATCTCGGGTCGTCGTCATCACTCATCTTTTCTTCTGCCTCCTCCCCCTCGCTCTCTGTTTCCTCCCTTGCCCTTGCCTCTGCTCCTGAACCCCTGACATCCATCCCCCCCTCGAAGCCCCCCGTTCCCCCCTCCCCTCCTTCCGGTGCGGGAACTGGGTGCTGCTGTGTCAGAGGGACGAACGTCGGATACAGTTCGCTTCCCGTGGCGGGCCTCCATCTGAAGTCTCCCGGTCCGTCCTCCCTGCTCTCGTCGACGACGGTCACCTCCGCTTCCATCTCTGTGCCGCCGTGCTCGAAACCAGGGTCGTCCCCGAAAACGTCCATGTCCGTTTCTCCCTCACTTCCTCCTGGCGGCGTTGCTCGTCCTGGACCTTCCTGCCACTTCCTGCGCCACTGCTCCTCTGGTCTATCGTCCCACCAATACGAGGGTTCTGAGGCAGATCCCGAGGGTGACCCCTCCGGGGAACGGGCGTCTCGTATCGGGTCCTCGTCCGAGTCGAACCCCCGGAACGTGCTGGCAGAAAGCGTGGGCGTGAAAAGCCAGTCGTCGAAAAAGTCTGCTGGCATTGGTCTATGTGGGAAGAGGGCATGAAACTCGTCTTTGAGCAGAGGTTCGTCCAAGGCGTAGCCCGGCACCCAGCTGTTCGCCCTGGCCGGGGTGCCCTCCTTGGCGAGAAGGTATTCTACCCCTTCTTCCCCCCATCTGGAGTCCAAAATCTCCGTGACTTCGTTGATGCGTTCCTCCTGTGCCACTCCCGCGTGCCCGGTTCCTTCTCTGAGCGGACTCGGTGCCGTTCCGGGTTCCTGAAACCTGTGCGGTGCCTTGTAGGGAGTGAGCACCGATCTGTGGAACACCGGATGCATTCTGGAACCCTCCGGAAGCGCCAGCCTGAAAGCCACCTGGTTGACCTGCTCTTCGACTTGGTAGGGCCCCAGTTGCTTATGCCCCAGCTTCTTCTTGGCCAACGACCTGGCCGGCACTGCGTGGGCTGCTAACCAGACCCAGTCTCCCACATGGATCTCTTCGCCAACCCTTCTGTGTTTGTCCGCTTGCACCTTGTATGCATGTTTGGCCAGCTCCAGGTGCCGCCGCAGCTGATCGTGGACTTCCTGCAACTCCGACGCGAACGCATCTGCGTCTGCGGCTCCCCCTCCCCCATCCTTTCCAGTCCCGGGAAGGTTCTGGGGTGCCTCCCGTTGTTGGCGAAGAACGGCGTGACCCCCGTGGACACGTGCTTCGTGTTGTTGTAGGCAAACTCGGCGAGCGGCAGGTAATCCACCCACGTCGCAGGCTGTTGATTCGCATAACATCTCAGGTACTGCTGCATGATGGCATTGACCCGCTCCGCCTGCCCGTTGGTCTGCGGGTGTCTCGCCGACGCCAGGTTGATCTTGACGTTCAGGAAGCCCATCAGCTTCTGCCAGAAATTCGAGATGAACTGTCGCCCCCGGTCGGACAGAATAGACCGTGGCAGACCGTGAACCTTGAACACGTGGTCTATGAACAGTTTGGCGGTTTGCTCCGCCGTGGCCACCTTGGCACACGGAATGAAATGTGCCATCTTGGAGAACAAGTCCACCACCACCAGCACGGCCGTCTTGCCCCTCGAGCTGGGCAGATCCGTGACAAAGTCCAGGGCCACTCTCTCCCATGGTTCGACCGGAGTTTTCAGCGGTTCCAACAGTCCGGCCGGCGGTTTGTGCACCGGTTTGGCCCTCTGGCAGGTGTCACACCTCGCCACGTAGTCCGCGACCTCCCCTCTCATTCCGGGCCACCAGAAGTCCCTGGCGACTAATTCCACCGTCTTCTCCTTGCCAAAGTGCCCGGCAGTGGGCGCGTAGTGCAGCTGCTGCAGTACCTTGGCGCGAAGTTCGTCTCCCGGCACGTAGATGGCCCCTTTACGAATGAGCAATCCATCTCTCAGCTGGAACTCGTCGGTCGCTGCCGTGCCCCTGTGCACCTCTGCCATCTTTGCTTGCGCGAAGGAGTCATCCTGCAACGCTCGTCGCACCGCCTCCAGGTCCACTGTTGCCGCAGCGCACGCCCACACTGTTGGTGCGAAGATGTGCATGGCGGCCGCTGGCTTGGCGTCCTCCAGATATTGTGGCTTACGGGAGAGAGCGTCCGCCATGATGTTGGTGTCCCCCGGGACATACTCTATTCGGAAGTTGAAGTTCGCAAAGAACTCAGCCCAACGTATCTGCCTTTGGTTCAGGAACTGTGCCGTGCGCCAGTGCTCCAGATTCTTGTGGTCCGTGCAGACCTGCACCGTGTGCTTGGCGCCGATCAGGAAGTGCCTCCATGCTTTGAATGCTGCATGAATGGCCAGCAACTCCCTGTCCCAGATGGTGTAGTTCTGTTCGGACTTGCTGAGCTTCCTGGAGTAAAACGCTCCCGGGCGCCAAACCCCCTGCGGGTCTTTCTGCAGCAGGACTGCTCCCACCGACGCAAAGAGACGCTTGAGTGCCTGAAAGGACTGCTCCGCCTGCTCTGTCCAGATGAACTTCTTTTTCTTGGAGCTAAGCGTGTCCATGATGGCCGCTGTCTGCATAGCGAAGCCTTTGATAAACTTGCGATAGAAGTTCGCGAAGCCGACAAACCGTTGGACCTCCTTCCGGTTGCGTGGGCTCTTCCAGTCCAACACCGCTCGAACCTTGGCGCTGTCCATGGCGAGCCCCTTGTCAGACAACTTGTAGCCCAGAAAATCCACCTCCGTCACGTCGAATTGGCACTTCTCCAGCTTGGCGTAGAGCCTATGCTGCTGTAGCCTGCTTAGCACTTCTTTGACGTGTCTGTCATGCTCCTGCTGCGATTCCGAAAAGATCAGGATGTCATCTAAGAAACAGACGCACGTCTTGTAGAGGAGCCCCGCCAACACGTGATGCATGAACGCTTGAAAAACGTGGGAGCCATTTTGCAATCCAAAAGGCATAACTCTATATTCGTAGGTGCCCAGAGGCGTGAACATGGCTGTCTTCCACTCATCTCCTTCCCGCATGCAAATGAGGTTGTACGCCCCTCGCAGGTCTAACTTGGTGAACACGCTGCCCTTCCGTACCTTTGCGAGGAGGTCGTCGATTCGGGGCATGGGGAAGTCCGATGGCTTGGTCACACTGTTTAAGATGCGATAGTCCACCACAAGTCTTTTTTGGGGCGTGTCCCGCTTCTTAACAAAGAATACAGGACTGCCCCCCGCTGCCTTGGACTCCCGGATGAAACCGCGCTCCAAATTATGATCTATGAACTCTTTGAGTTCCTGCAGTTCGTCCTCAGACATGGAATACAGCTTCCCTTTAGGCAGCGCCGCCCCCGGCAGCAGGTCAATTTTGCAGTCATATGGTCTGTGGGGGGGTAGCCTGTCTGCCTCCTTCTCGCAGAAAACCTCCAAAAATTCTGCGTACTTGTGGGGAATCGCTTGCAGCGTGCCTAGCAGCAGCTGCGACTCCTCTTCCTCTCCTTCCTGCCGGGGCACGATGCAGTGTTCAGCACAAAAGGAAGAGCCGAAGGTCAGCTGCCTCTGGTACCAAGCCAGCGTTGGGCTGTGCTTGTCCAGCCAACTCATGCCCAATACAATGGGCGTGTCCGATAGTTGAGTGACGTTGAAGCTGATGATTTCCCTGTGATTCCCAAGGCGCATCACCATTGGTGGCGTCTGCTTCACCACTTGCCCCCCTAGCAGCTCCCTGCCATCCACCATGACCACCTGCAGGGGCAGCGTGGCTTTCAGCAACTGTATAGCGTGCCGGTCTACAAAGTCCTGCCCTATAAAGTCCGCATTGCTTCCCGAGTCAATGGTGAGCGGCACGTCCATGGTGATTCCATTGGGCAGCTGGAGCGATGCGGTGAGCCTCACTACTGGTTTGGGCGGGAGGGGGTCCATGGGCTGTGAAATCTCCGGGGACTTCTTCACTGACACGTCTGGCTGGGCCCCAGTGCCTCTTCCTCCAGCCAGACATCGTCGTTTCCCTGCTGTGGTCCTCCTTGTTGCGTTGCTGCAGTTACCATTGCTGAGGCTGCAGTGTGCTTGTGGAGCCTCCGGGGACACTCTTTCGCCATATGCCCTGGATCCTCGCAGATGTAAGACTTCCTGTTTCCTCTAGGAGGCTTCGCTTTCACTGTTGTCGGTGCTAGGGCTCTGGCTGCTGACTGAGCCCTTGCACTTCCAACCTCCATAGGTTCCACCCCTCCTCCTGGCGGAGGCGTGGATTGCGCACGCGCTGCTTCTCTGGGAAGGAAGGAGGAGCCCGTGGCTGGTTCGCGCCCTCCACGCCCTTCGTCCCTGCTCCACGGACGTTCTTCCAGCCGCACCCCCACGGCTAGCGCCCTCTGAACGATCTCCTGCGTGGTCCGGGGTCTCTCCCCCCTCGCAATTTCATCTTTAACAGAGCCGTGCAATCCCTCCCAAAACAGGTCTCTTACAGGAGCCGAATCCCTGTCCCATTCCAGAGCACTGACCAAAGCGAAAAAGCGGACATGATACTGCCTTACGCTGGCCCTCCCTTGTTTCAGTCCATGTATCTGCTGCCGAGCAAGATCCACGTCAATGCTTGATAAAAAACATCCATCCATCGCTTTAATAAAGGCATCCGCATTTTGGAGCGCCGGATCCTTATCCCTCCACAAATTGCGCAGCCATGCTTTAGCTTCCCCATGCAAATGGGACATGATGAACCCCACTTTCTCTTGCTCATCTCTAAAGTCTTTTTTCAGCAGTTCCAGTGCGCACATTACATCTGCTCTAAAGTTGGGGTACTGCTGCAGGTTCCCATCGAAGTGAGAGACCAGACCGCCTGTTCGTCTCGCCAACCCAATTCCCTCCTGTTTGGGTGTCAGTTGCCCTTGCTTCGTAAGCATGTCCAACCTGACCTGGAGATCCCTGCAGGCGGCAGCTGCCTCCTCCTCTCTCTTCCTGGATGCGAGAGCCTCGGCATTCAGTTGTGACACTGCTTTTCTGAGTTCCTCTATCTGCTGCTCAGCCGTCATGTTGTCTGCCGTTCGTGAGCTAGCTAGTAGGAGTTGCTGGCCATTCATGCAGCGTTCAAAGCGTGGAGGCACTTCCTGATCGGCGCCAAGCACACGGTGCAGGTCTGCATGGACCACAAGAATCTGGAGCACTGGCGCACGGCACAGTTCCTGAACCAGAGGCAGATACGTTGGGCTGAGTTCTTTGCAAATTTCGACTTCCGAATAGAGTATGTCCCGGGGGACACCAACATCATGGCGGATGCTCTCTCCCGTAAGCCGCAGTATCTGGAGGAGGCAACGCCAGCGGCCGCCATGCACATCTTCGCACCAACAGTGTGGGCATGCGCTGCGGCAACAGTGGACCTGGAGGCGGTGCGACGAGCGTTGCAGGATGACTCCTTTGTGCAAGCAAAGATGGCAGAGGTGCACAGGGGCACGGCAGCGACCGACGAGTTCCAGCTGCGAGATGGATTGCATAAAGGGGCCATCTACGTGCCGGGAGACAAACTTCGCGCCAAGGTACTGCAGCAGCTGCACGACGCGCCCACTGCCGGGCACTTTGGCAAGGAAAAGACGGTGGAATTAGTCGCCAGAGACTTCTGGTGGCCCGGAATGAGAGGGGAAGTCGCGGACTACGTAGCGAGGTGTGACACCTGCCAGAGGGCCAAACCAGTGCACAGACCGCCGGCCGGACTGTTGGAACCGCTGCAAACTCCGGTCGAACCATGGGAGAGAGTGGCCCTGGACTTTGTCACGGATCTGCCCAGCTCGAGGGGCAAGACGGCCGTGCTGGTGGTGGTGGACTTGTTCTCCAAGATGGCACATTTCATTCCGTGTGCTAAGGTGGCCACGGCGGAACAAACCGCCAAACTGTTCATAGACCACGTGTTCAAGGTTCACGGTCTGCCACGGTCTATTCTGTCCGACCGGGGGCGACAGTTCATCTCGAATTTCTGGCAGAAGCTGATGGGCTTCCTGAACGTCAAGATCAACCTGGCGTCGGCTAGACACCCACAGACCAACGGGCAAGCGGAGCGGGTCAATGCCATCATGCAGCAGTACCTGAGATGTTATGCGAATCAACAGCCTGCGACGTGGGTGGATTACCTGCCTCTCGCCGAGTTCGCCTACAACAACACGAAGCACGTGTCCACGGGAGTCACGCCGTTCTTCGCCAACAACGGGAGGCACCCCAGAACCTTCCCGGGACTGGAAAGAATGGGGGAGGGGGAGCCGCAGACAGCAGATGCGTTCGCGTCGGAGTTGCAGGAGGTCCACGATCAGCTGCGGCGGCACCTGGAGCTGGCCAAACACGCATACAAGGTACAAGTGGACAAACAAGTGGGTTGGCGAAGAGATCCATGTGGGAGACTGGGTCTGGTTAGCAGCCCACGCAGTGCCGGCCAGGTCGTTGGCGAAGAAGAAACTAGGGCATAAGCAACTGGGGCCCTACCAAGTCGAAGAGCAGGTCAACCCGGTGGCTTTCAGGCTGGCGCTTCCGGAGGGTTCCAGGATGCATCCGGTGTTCCACAGATCAGTGCTCACTCCCTACAAGGCGCAGCACAGGTTTCAGGAACCCGGAACGGCACCGAGTCCGCTCAGAGAAAGAAACGGGCACGCGGGAGTGGCACAGGAGGAGCGCATCAACGAAGTCACGGAGATTTTGGACTCCAGATGGGGGGAAGAGGGGGTAGAATACCTTCTCGCCAAGGAGGGCACCCCGGCCAGTGCGAACAGCTGGGTGCCGGGCTACGCTTTGGACGAACCTCTGCTCAAAGACGAGTTTCATGCCCTCTTCCCACATAGGCCAATGCCAGAAGACTTTTTCGACAACTGGCTTTTCACGCCCACGCTTTCAGCCAGGACGTTCCGGGAGTTCGACTCGGAGGAGGAACCGATACGAGACGCCCGTTCCCCGGAGGGGTCACCCTCGGGATCTGCCTCAGAACCCTCGTATTGGTGGGACGATAGACCAGAGGAGCAGTGGCGCAGGAAGTGGCTGGAGGGTCCACGACGAGCAACGCCGCCAGGAGGAAGCGAGGGAGAGACGGACATGGACGTTTTCGGGGACGACCCAGGTTTCGAGCACGGCGGCACAGAGATGGAAGCGGAGGTGACCGTCGTCGACGAGAGCAGGGAGGAAGAACCGGAAGACTTCAGATGGAGGCCCGCCACGGGAAGCGAACTGTATCCGACATTCGTCCCCCTGACACAGCAGCACCCAGCTCCCGCACCGGAAGGAGGGGAGGGGGGAACGGGGGGCTTCGAGGGGGGGATGGATGTCAGGGGTTCAGGAGCAGAGGCAAGGGCAAGGGAGGAAACAGAGAGCGAGGGGGAGGAGGCAGAAGAAAAGATGAGTGATGACGACGACCCAAGATCTCCGAGTCTTTCCAGTGAATCAGAAGATTCACAGAAAGGAGCACCAGTGGCCAGGGCAAGGGGGGAGCCTAGGGGGACACCCCAGGAAGATAGAGCCAGAGGGGACTCAGAGGAGAGCAGTTGGAAATCGGGACCAGCGTCACCGCCAGAGAGCAGGGAAGAGGAAGGGAGCCAGGGATCAAGCGCTGGCAGCTCACAACAGGGGGGAGGGCACGAGTCAGGAGTGGCCACACCTCCATCGGGGAGCGAAGAAACGGTCAGACGGAAAGTGGAAGGTTGGGCGCGCGCGCCAAGTTCAAATGCACAGGAAAGTGACGCAGTAGGCAGCCCGGAAAGGGAGCCAGGTCCTAAAGCCCGGCGCAAGGAGACAGGAGGGTCCGGGGGGTCGGCGTCAGAAGAATCCAGGAAGGAAGAGACCCCGGGGGGCAGAGGGACCCAGAGGAGAACAGTCAGGCGGAAAAGGTGGAGCAGGGCTAGGATATTAAGTTGGTGCACAAGGGGCGGAGACTCAGACGGAGCTTCGCCGATCTAACCATTAGACGTAGAGTTGCACGCAGCAGCTTGAGAATGGAAACTGTAACTCAATAAAGACTTTTACTTAAAGATCGCTGGCTAGCGTGATCCTCTGTGAGCTAGGATCTGGAAGCAGCTCTGACAACACCAAAGAACACGACTTTTTAATAAGCAAAATCCAAGATTCTTCTTTCTATGTAGACGGAACCCAAAACAACCTGTTTTGCTTTCTTTAGGCTTATTATACTTTACCTTACCTTTACTGTTAACCAACCAACAAGCTGTCTCTGGGCAGAATACTATCTCTGAGGCAGACTTCTCTTTTCTGGGCAGGCTTCTTGGGAGAAGGGGGCGAGCCTGTTAGTCCACCAACGGGCAGCTCCGCAATCCAGACCCGGTCCTACAAATGCAAAGTGACGGCACCCCCCAAGGCAGGGTGGGGCCTCTGCTCCCTGGGGGCAGAAAGTATGTGCCTGTGTGTCTATGCATTGCAGCGGATTGGACTGGATGACCACCAGGGTCCCTTCTAGCTCTACCATTCTGGGCTTCTACCTGTGTCTGTGTGTTTAGAAAGAAAAATTGCTATCGTGATTATAATTATAATAATGATTGCAATTTTTCTTATTGTAATTTTGATTACTTTTCTTATTGTAATTGTAATTATTAAAATTAGAATATATAATTAAATAATAATTATAATTATTATAATTATTGAACCAGATAAAGCAGATAAATTTAATAAATTATCTCTACTCTCATGGTCACTTTTCTTTGCTTTGGCCGGAAAGAAGCCGTGCAAAAATACTGTCTCTCAAACCCTGGATCCACCAATTGCTGGGCTTCTTCACCTTCCTTGCTGCTCCCCTGGCACTGCTCCTCGCACCCACCTCCGGCTGCGTACGCTATGTTGTCCACCGCAAGACACGGGTTCAGACTAGCAGCTTTAAGTCTGCATTCCTGCCAGGGAGGAATTCGAACCCACCACCTGCTGAAATGCCCAGAGAGGCATTTCAAAGTGGCAGGGAGTTCCAAAGCCCCCCCGGCACTGTAGCAGTGAGTCCCAAAGGGGTCATTGGGATTTCTTTTTCATGCTGAAAAGCCCCATATCTTTATAGGGCATACAGTGGCAGGCAGTCCCAAAAGTGGACAAACACTGTCACCTTTAAAAGGAGTTTAACAAGAATAACATAAGGAAAATTCATTATTATAGCAACTCCAGTGGCAGGCAGTCCCACAGCCCCCAAACTTTCTGAGAAGGCTTGCCTGAAACTTGCCACCGCTGTCGACCAGAAGCTTCTCCTCTTGCCAGGCCCAACCAGAACTCGGTGCCAGCTGAGAGATGAAAAGAAGAGTCAGGTGGGCAGTGGATTCAAGTGCCGGAGGCTCTTCCTTTGGCAGGGAGTTCCATTGGCCCAAGCAAACCCTGACTTGCCACTTTCTCCCTGGAAAGCTGGTAGTGGTAGCGGAAGAGTCTCGCTTGCGAGGCGGGTGGCACGGCGCCCACCTGGACGGAGACTAGCACCCTAGAAAATAGAAAATACTTATCGGGAGAGAAAGAGAGGGCTGAATCAGCTCCGTTCACACCCAGCCGGGTGTAAATTGTTATTGGGATGATTCATTCCCATCCCCTCAGCCCACCACACAGGGTTGTGAGCTGGAGGCACTCAATGGTCATCCCTCCTGACCCGGACACTTAGGGGTGCCTTGTGTGAGCCCCACCTTCATCACCCACCTCAGCCCAATCCCAGCTCCACCAATCGCCGTGGGGCATCCTCCAGCTTCAGGTGTCATATTCAAAATCGCACAAGCCTGAGCGGGAAACCACATTTTCAGGAGTTCTTTAATAGAAGTATGGGATAGATACAAAAATATATTGGAGCCAAAAGTCCCTTATTGGCTATCTCCGCTGGAGGTAATGAGTGTTAAGAAAATTAATATGAGAGGTAATTGGAGTACATATGGTGAATTGGTAATTAAAGAAGGAGGAAAATGGAAATTGAAACCATTTGAACAAGTTAAAGATTATGTATATGATTGGTTGCATTACTTTCAAGTAAATGAAATGTTTAAAAAAGACTTAAAAGAAAGGGGTTATGTAGAAAAAGAATCTAAATCTCAAATAGACATAATAAACAATTAATATAAAACTCGGTCAAAAATGTATAAGATATTGTTGGAATGGCATACGAAAGATGAAGAGGTTAAATCGGTAATGATACAGTGGGCCAAAGATTTTGGGTATAATATTCAATTTGATGAATGGGAAAAATTGTGGAAAGAGAATATAAAATTTACTGCATGCACGGCACTGAAAGAAAATGTTATGAAAATGTTTTACAGATGGTACATCACACCTGTAAAGTTAGCAAAGATGTATAAGACGTGTAACAAATGTTGGAAATGTAAAGAAAAAGAAGGGACGTTCTTTCATGTGTGGTGGGAATAAGAAAGTGAAAAGCTTTTGGGAAATGATATACAATAAAATGAAAAAACTGTTAAGATATACTTTTGCCAGTGGCGTAGCGTGGGGGGTGCAGGGGGGGCCGGCCGCACCGGGCGCAACATCTGGGGGTTAGGGTTAGGGGGCGCAAATCCACGGGTTAGGGGGCGCAAATTACTTGCCTTGCCCCGGGTGCTGACAACCCACGCTACGCCACTGAGTTTGCAAAAAAACCGGAGGCTTTTCTTTTCTTTTAGAGATCTTAGGAAAGGACATAAGAAGAAAAGACTGTAAACTCTTTCAATATGCAGCAACGGCAGCCAGAATCTTGTTGGCCCAGAAATGGAAGCAAGAGGAAATACCGACGATAAAAGAATGGAGACTGAAATTGACAGATTATGCGGAATTGGACAAATTAACTGGGAAAATCAGATACACCAAAGACCAAAAGTTCATCGAAGACTGGGGAAAGTTCGTAGATTATCTGAAAAACGTATGCGGCATGAACACAACTCTAGTGGGATTTCAAGAGGCACTGTAAAAATAGAGAAATATTGTTAATATGAAATAGTGGGGGAAGGGAGGTATAATGGCAATACGAAAGAAGGGAATGTGTAATTAAAGTTATAAATATGGATGATTATCAGAGACGCTGAAGGAAGTTCAAAAAAGGAGATAATTTGTTGTATTTTGGATAAAAATGTATAATTGCATGGAAAATCAATAAAATTTATTATAAAAAAAAACCTTATGCAAATAAAGCATTGCTTATTCTTCATCCACTGGTGTGCTTCTTGGCTCCAGATCCAGAAATAACCCTGCCCTTGGCAGAACATATACAGTGCTTTTTTCTGGGGGGGGGGGGGCACAGAGGAATGCATAAAACATTTTGTGAATGTACTTTTGTCCATTTACTGTATTTATTTTTCCCGGTTTGAACTAAAAAATGGCGATTTTCTTGAGTCAAAATGAGAGTTTAGAAAAGAAGCACTGCATATATACACACACATATACATATATCCGTTTTATTTTTATTTATTTACAAACGGACACCTATATCTAGGTATGTATATTCTTGTATATAAACTTCCGCGGCCCACCCGCCCCATCCCTCCGCCAAGGGGCACGAGAGGAAGGCCACTGGGGGAGAAAGGCAGGTGAGGGCGGGGCGGGGGGGCAGGGTTGCCCCCTGGGGAGAGCGGGGTCGAGAGAGAGTGGGCGGGAGAAAGAGAGAGGGCCAGCCTGGCTCGGCACGTCTCTGCTGGCCCAAGGTCGCAGCGCCTCTTCCGCCCGTTTCCCTCCCCTTCCTGTCAGCTTGCCTCTCCTCCGGTGGCACCTTCTTCCGGTACCCCTGCCCTCGCCCAAGATGGCGGCAGCACAGGCTCTTCCGCCCGTTTTCTCCCCTTCCTGTCCTCTTGCCTCTCCTCCGGTGGCACCTCCTTCCGGGTACCCCCTGCCCTCGCCCAAGATGGCGGCAGCACAGGCTCTTCCGCCCGTTTCCCTCCCCTTCCTGTCGGCTTGCCTCTCCTCCGGTGGCACCTCCTTCCGGGTACCCCCTGCCCTCGCCCAAGATGGCGGCAGCACAGGCTCTTCCGCCCGTTTCCCTCCCCTTCTGTTTGCACCAGAATCACACTACCAAAGCAGAAAGGTCTTCTGGATTCCATCTACATAGGAAGAAGATGAAAACGCTCTGATTGGGCTTATTTCAAATAAGTGTTTTTGGGGTTACAATGCACATTCAACCAAAAATCGCAGAGCGAAATGTATGTTATCAGCCCAAATCAAGCATGGGTGTTTTGGTTCATCTCAATTGAAAGAGGGAGAAGAAGCTTGGATTGCACTCGGTTTTCATTCACCCACAAATAGAAAATCGAAGTATCATAAGCATAATCAACGCAAAACAGGTTGTTTTGGGTTCCGTCTACATAGAAAGAAGAATCTTGGATTTCGCTTAATAAAAAGTATTGTTCTTTGGTGTTAATGCACATTTACCCCAAAATGGCAAAGTGAATGTAATGCGACCAAAACAAAGAAACAACATTCCTCTTCCATATCCTTCTTCCAGAAGACGAATAAGCTTCGAGAGGGCTTATTTGAATTTGCATGGTGTTTTTTGGGTTTGCACTAGAATCACACAACCAAAGCAAAAAGAATGCACATTCAACCAAAAATCGCAGTGAAATGTTTGTTATCAGCCAAAATCAACCATAGGTGTTTAAGTTAATCTCAATCGAAAGAGGACAAATAAGCTTGGATTGCATTTCGGTATTCATTGACCCACAAACTGCAAATCGAAGTGTCATAAGCATAAACAAAGCAAAACAGGTTGTTTTGGATACCATCTACATAGAAAGAAGAATCTTGGATTGCGCTTATTTCAAAGTCGTGTTCTTTGGTTCTAATGTACATTGACCCACAAATCGCCAAGTGAGTGTAATGAGCCTAAAATGACAAAACACCATATTTCCGCTTCCATATGCGGAGAAAGAAGACGCATAAGCTTCGAGGCTTATTTCAATTCACAGGGTGTTTTTTGGGTTTGCACTAGAATCACACAACCAAAGCAAAAAGAATGCACATTCAACCAAAAATCGCAGAGTGAAATGTTTTTTATCAGCCAAAATCAACCATATAGGTGTTTAAGTTCATCTCAATAGAAAGAGAACGAATAAGCTTGGATTGCTCTTTCGGTGTTCATTCACCCACAAATAACAAAGCAAAGTGTAATAAGCCTAAAGAAAGCAAAACAGGTTGTATTCGGTTCCATCTACATAGAAATAAGAATCTTGGATTTCGCTTATTTCAAAGTCGTGTTCTTTGGTATTAATGCACTTATACCCAGAAATCGCAAAGTATGTAATGAGACCAAAATAACAAAACGCCATATTTCCGCAACCATATGCGTAGAAAGAAGACGAATAAGCTTCGATTGGGCTTATTTCAAATAGAATCATAGAATCATAGTTGGAATTTATATGGTGTTTTTTGGGTGTATACCAGAATCACCCCCAAAGAAAGCAATAAAGTATTTTGCGTCCTATCTACGTAGGAAGAAGATAAAAACGCTCTGATTTAGATTATTTCAAATAGCTGTTTTTGGGGTTAGAATGAACATTCAACAAAAAAATCACTGAGCGAAATGTTTGTTATCAGCCCAAATCAACCATAGGTGTTTATGTTCATCTCAATAGAAAGAGAACGAATAAGCTTGGATTGCTCTTTCGGTGTTCATTCACCCACAAGCCGCAAAGCAAAGTGTCATAAGCATAAACAACGCAAAACAGGTTGTTTTGGTTTACATCTACATAGAAAGAAGAATCTTGGATTTCGCTTATTTCAAAATCGTGTTCTTTGGAGTTAATGCATATTTACCCAGAAATCGCAGTGTATGTAATGAGACCAAAATAACAAAACGACATATTTCCGCTTCCATATGAGTAGAAAGAAGACGAATAAGCTTCGATTGGGCTTATTTCAATTCATAGAATCATAGAATCATAGAGTTGAAATTAGCGGGGTGTTTTTTGGGTGTGCACCAGAATTACCTACCCAAAGTAAAAAGGTGTTCTGGGTTTGAAATAAGCGAAATCCAAGATTCCTCTTTCTATGTAGATGGAAACCAAAACAAAATGTTTTGCTTTCTTTCGGCTTTGGAATTTGTGGGTGAATGAACACCTAAGGAGCAATCCAAGCTTATTCGTCCTCTTTCTATTGAGATTAACTAAAACGTCTATGCTTGATTTGGGCTGATAACAAACATTTCGCTCTGCGATTTTTGTTTGAATGTGCATTCTAACCCCAAAAACACCTATTTGAAATAATCCCAATCAGAGCGTTTTTATCTTCTACGTAGATAGAACGCAAAATACTTTATTGCTTTCTTTGGGGGTGATTCTGGTATACACCCAAAAAACACCATGCAAATTCAAATAAGCCCTCTCGAAGCTTATTCGTCTTCTTTCTACCCATGTGGAAGCGGAAATATGGTGTTTCTTTAGTTTGGTCGCATTACATTCACTTTGTGATTTTTGGGTAAATGTGCATTAACACCTGTCAGGGCTGCCACTCAGTCCCAGCTCACATAGGACCACGTTAGCCAGCGTTCAGGTTAAAAGAGTCTTTATTGGATTACAGGTTCCATTTCCAAACTGCAACGTGCAGCCCTACTTCTTCTAGGTCAGACCGGCGAAGACCCGTCTGAGTCTCCGCCTCTAGCACACCAGCTTAATACCCTAGCCTTGCTCCACCTCCTGCGCCTTTCCTTCCGTCTCTGGGTCCTTCTGCCCCCCGGGGTCTCTTCTTTCCTACTCTCTTCTGACTCGGACCCCCCTGACCCTTCCGCCTCCTTGCGGCGGGCTTTGGGACCTGGCTCACTCTCTGGGCTGCTTACTGCGCCAGCTTCCGCTACATTTGAACTTGGCGCGCGCGCCCAACTCTCAACCTTCCTCTTGATCGTTTCGTCGCTCCCCGAGGTGGGCGTGACTACTCCTGACTCATGCCCTCCCTCCTTCTGAAAGCCTCCGGAACCTGATATCTGGTCCCCTTTCTCCCCGCTGCTCCCGGCTGGGTACGTGGGTCCCGATCTCCAACTGCTGCTCTCTGATTCCTCTCTGGACCCTTCTTCCTGGGGTGTCCCCCTGCTTTCCCCCCTTGCTCTGACCGCTGGCGCTCCCTTCTGGGAATCCTCGGACTCACTGGATAAGCTCGGCGATCTCGGTTCGTCATCCCCACTCATCTTTCCTTCGTATTCCTCCCCCTCACTCTCTGTCTCCTCCCTTCTCTGCGTCTCTGCTCCTGAACCCCTGACAACACCAAAGAACACTACTTTTTAATAAGCGAAATCCAATATGCAGATGTTAGCCAAAAGACCTTTTTGCTTTGATTGTGTGATTCTGGTGCACACCCTAAAAAACACCACGCTAATTTCAACTATGATTCTATGATTCTATGAATTGAAATAAGCCTAATCGAAGCTTATGTTAACCAAAAGACCTTTTTGCTTTGGTTTTGTGATTCTGGTGCACACCCAAAAAACACCACGCTAATTTCTATGATTCTATGATTCTATGAATTGAAATAAGCCCAATCGAAGCTTATTCGTCTTCTTTCTACTCATATGGAAGCGGAAATATGTCGTTTTGTTATTTTGGTCTCATTACCTACACTGCGATTTCTGGGTAAATATGCATTAACTCCAAAGAACACGATTTTGAAATAAGCGAAATCCAAGATTCTTCTTTCTATGTAGATGGAAACCAAAACAACCTGTTTTGCGTTGTTTATGCTTATGACACTTTGCTTTGCAGCTTGTGGGTGAATGAACACCGAAAGAGCAATCCAAGCTTATTCGTTCTCTTTCTATTGAGATAAACATAAACACTTATGGTTGATTTGGGCTGATAACAAACATTTGGCTCTGTGATTTTTTGTTGAATGTTCATTCTAACCCCAAAAACAGCTATTTGAAATAAGCCCAATCAGAGCGTGTTCATCTTCTTTCTACGTAGATGGAACGCAAAACACCTTATTGCTTTGTTTGGGGGTGATTCTGGTGCTCACCCAAAAAACACCATATAAATTCCAACCATGATTCTATGATTCTATGAATTGAAATAAGCCCAATCGAAACTTATTCGTCTTCTTTCTACGCATATGGTTTCGGAAATATGGCTTTTTGTTATTTTGGTCTTATTACATACACTTTGCGATTTCTGGGTATAAGTGCATTAATACCAAAGAACACGACTTTGAAATAAGCGAAATCCAAGATTCTTATTTCTATGTAGATGGAACCGAATACAACCTGTTTTGCTTTCTTTAGGCTTATTACACTTTGCTTTGTTATTTGTGGGTGAATGAACACCGAAAGAGCAATCCAAGCTTATTCGTTCTCTTTCTATTGAGATGAACTTAAACACCTATATGGTTGATTTTG